>NW_019720732.1:195376-266605 GCF_002891405.2 Cryptotermes secundus | reverse complement strand
GTGAGCAACAGACAGCTTCTGAAGAAGGATTCGGCTCCATGGAATCAGTCATTTAGTAAGCAGTGTTATGTGTTATAGGGTAGTTTGAACGACTTTCTTTAAAAATCCATTGACTGGTTCGAAAATTAGTGGGATGGGGGTGCAGACAGTCGCAGATAGGCTACACATGGACACGATATTACTGTACAAGACTGTACGTAACGCAAGCAGAAATTTTACAATAATTCTGGGCAATTTTCAGTTAAAATTTTTCGAATATCGAACACTAGCATGGAGAGTTAGGGTACCTGATCACTTTAACCGTGTAACCAAATAATTTTTTATTGCTAGTGGTGTGGGACTAAGTCCCTTGCACTGCGGCAACTTCTGGCCTAGTGTACCAGCCCCATATGATAGGTGAGGGTGATTGTGGAGCAATTGGTGGAATGGAGATTGGCAGGGGAAACCGAATTATTCGAAGAAAACCTGCCCCAGCGCCACTTTATCCACCACAAATCCCACTTGACCAGACCCGGGATCGAACCCGGGCCGTCGCGGTGGGAAGCCAGCGAGTAACCACTTGAGCTATGGCGTGGCCCAGGTTGCGTCTTACAATAGATATTTTTTCCTAAAAGCTTGTTATTTAATCAAGTATGCATCCTACAATAGATCTTTTTCCTAAAAAAAACCTGTTGCTAAATCAAGGATGCGTCTTACAATAGATCTTTTTCCATAAAACTTTGTTGCTAAAACAAGGATGCGTCTCACAATAGATCCTTATCCTAGAAACCGGTTGCTAAACCAAGGATGCATCTTACAATAGATCTTCCTGGAAACTTATTGCTAAATCAAGAATGCGTTTACAATAGATCCTTTTCCTAAAAACCTGTTGCTAGGTCAATGATGCTTCTTACAATAGGTCTTTTTCCTAAGGACCTTGTTGCTAAATCAAGGATGCTTCTTACAATAAATCTTTCTCCTAAAAACCTTTTGCTAAATCAAGGACGCGTCTTACAATCGATGACGTCTTAACACCGAGGAAATAATGTAAGTGAAATCTGTAGACCCGTTAAATGTGCAGTTTGCTGTTTCAGAACGGTTCTGTTGAGGTTAAGGGTTGTGGCAGCAGGCTGACTCGCTCCGTGAAGACTTCTGCGCAATCACACCTCCGTGCGTTAGAGAGAGTAAGCTACAATTGTTTTAGATTTTAACGGCAGTCGGTGTAAATATTTTTCTTTGGTGGTGGGGGGCGGATTCTGACCTGATGTAGTAGCGAAACAGGTTTCCGATATTTTAGAAGGACACATTATCATTAGAAGCTCTTTTTTTCGTGAAGACCGAGAAAGTATATTCGTCCTATGTGTCGAAAATTTTTCTGACTGCTAGTGATGTCGGAACCCGAAAGATAAAATCTCAATTTATAATTTGTGGTAGATGCTGTGCTTTTTGTTTGCCACTTCATTGCCTTAGTTTGCACCGAAAGCCGTCACACTATTGACTTTTAATCGGCAAGTGACTTGTTGGAATCTTTGCCGTGACAGTTACTAAACCGAACGAGATTCTTCATGGTTTTCCTCAGATTCCCAGGGCAAGTGCCGAGATAATGCGTCAAATTAGTCGCCGGACGCTTTCATCCATATATTTTCCAATTCGCTATTCATCCCACCATTCAACACTATGCAGGTGTTAGTTACGCAGTGTCCAGACCGACTCTGGGGCCCACTTAGCCTCTTATACAACGGGTTCCGGAAGCCCTTTTCCCCGCTGGTAGAAGGGCCGGCTGTGAAGCTGATCATTCACCTCCATCCAGTGCCGAGATCAAGAATGGTGGAGCTGTACCTCCATGGAGATGTCTTACTACTCCATCTTCATGGAGTAGTAAGACAAAGTTGTTCCTGTGCTTAACTAATTAAGCGTTACCCCATGAAGACGTACTTGGAAGTGGGGAATAGATCCACGTTTTCTTGACCTCGGCACTAGTTGCAGGTGAGTGGTCAGCTTCACCCCCCTGCCGCTTTATCCCCAGGGAAAGAGACCCCGATACCGTTTGGATAGAAGGCTGTGTGGGCTCCATAACCGGTTTGGGCGACGTGGAGAAGAGAAAATTCTTGACCCTACTGGGACTCGAACTCGGTCGTCCAGCATGGCGGAGTACTTAATTAAGCACGGGGACAACATTGCTTACCAGCCTTCATTACTGACAGCGTCATTAGTTACTCCAAAATTGGCCGCGCCATAGCTCAAGCGGTTAGTCCCTGGCTTCCCACCGCGGCGGTCTGATCAAGTGGGATTTGTGGTGGACAAAGTCGCTCTGGGGCAGGTTTTCTCCGAGTACTTCGGTTTCCCCTGACAATCTTCATTCCACCAATTGCTCCACAATCACCCTCACCCATCATCTGGGGCTGGTACAATAGGCCAAAAGTTGCCCAGTACAAGGGACTTATTCCCACTCCACTAGAAGTAATAAAAAAGAAATACTCCAAAATTAAACAAATGCTATAGATTACAAATGTAATTGGATGGTCTTACCTCCACATAGGGGATGATAGGAGATAAGGAGGGGTAGCACAAAACTCATTTATGAGATCCATACGCAGAACTGCTGGAAAGTTCAGTGGCCCTGTTTGAGGGTGTATGTCCGGACAGCAGCAAGAAAGAGAACTTAATGCTGACAATGTCTTCTGACCTAGTACATTCTGTTTAGCAGATGCTTCGCCGGAAACGGTGCGAACCACTAAATATAATTGATTACACAAAAAAGATTGTATAAACGTATATGAAGATAAAAAGAGACAGCTAATCGAAAACGCACTTGCGTTAACGCATTCCCCGTCAGCATGTGTGTGGCACGCGTGGATTCACCAAAGACGTAATGTTCCATATGGCGGACTGTAGGTTTCGTGCAGCAGCAGACTAAGTCGCCTTTTCCATCCCGTGTGGTCTTGTTCACGTCGACACTGGGTTGCTATTCATAGCACTGAGTGTCTTCAAGGCTCACATTGTGGTCTCCAGGGTTTACAACTTGTCGAATTTAAACGTATCACTTCTACCCTAAAGATGGAAGCGTTATGTTCTTCCGAAATGTTGGTACCCACCTACCAGACTTCAAGATGTCATTACCCACAAGGCCATGATGTGAATCTTCACTGCCGTGGAAGCTTCATTTCATAAAATGGCGGTTCGCTTCGCTTATCGTAACTTTGTATGCGTATAAAGAACAGGTTTTCAGTTTTTAACTTTTAAAATCAGATTTTAGAGTTCTTTTGTTAAATAATATTAATCAGGAGGTCAAGAGACTTTACTGCATAGCGTCTAGACTGGTTCTGGGACCGAGACAGCCTTCTATCCAATGGGCTGCGTTGGCTCTTTCCTCGGATGTAAAGCGGCCGGA
This sequence comes from Cryptotermes secundus, assembly GCF_002891405.2. Lineage (NCBI taxonomy): Eukaryota > Metazoa > Arthropoda > Insecta > Blattodea > Kalotermitidae > Cryptotermes > Cryptotermes secundus. Next base: position 263,235 of record NW_019720732.1, on the reverse strand, counting down.
GCGTGGAGGTGTCCTGTACCAAGGTCAAGAACAATGAGGCTTTAATTCCATTACTTCATACTTCTTCATGGCGTGGTGCTTAATTAAGCACAGGGATAACTTTTACTTAGTATTGATCAAGGTTTTGTAAATGTATTAAATTAAACCATTTCGGACATTTTGAAAATTATAATCGCTTGAATTTTACTATATAACTTTTCCCAGAACATAACTGCGCCTCCTCCCCCCAGGTAGGCGTGCCCCACGCTTCAGACACCATGTTCCTAAAGGTTGGTTTACAATGTAACAGTAGTGCACTCCTCTGGAGCAGGAATGCGTATCGTGTGAAGTTTTTCACACAAATCAGTGGTGGTGGGGAGGGGGGAGATTGGATATCTACAACAGTGGGAAGCTGAAATACAAAGAAAAAGATGGATAGTTCAAGAACACCTTTAATTTTAAAGGATAAAGTCTTAAGACCTAAAGAAAAAAGAACTATCCTTGTAACAGGCAGTGAAGGCCCATATGGTTGTGGGACGTCGAGGCTTCAACATTTTCTAGACAGTCGGCTCAGAGATGGCGGTAAAATTGTCAGCTTTATGCGCCGGCCGCCCTGCAGCCCCCAGGACAATTCCTGGTACTCATTTCTGTTAGAGGCTGAGTCGACCCCAGGGCCATAGTGCGGCTGGAAGGATCGAGTCAATTAAAAAAATCCTATAACCAGATCGGGATTCGAACCCACGACCTTCCGGGTTGTACTATAGAGCTTCAACCGACTGGCTACCGCGTGAAATTTAGATGGAAGCTTGTTTCCTTGTGTGGAATCGCTGAGATGTGATGAATGTAGAAGGCAGGTAAGCCTGTCTTGCAGTGACGCAGCGAGGTGTGTAAGCTAGCATATTAAGCCGGGGTTTATGACAGCCACCCACAAAATACGAACACACAAATGCATACGGCTCCACTCTGCCGAAGGATCTGTTACCCCATCCTCTTCTATTCCTCGATATCCACTACGTCTCTCCTAAATCACCCGTCTCTTTCTTGCTGCGGCTGTTGTAACTTTAATATTATTAAATTTAGAAGTTTAGAATTTAAATTTTGTTACTGATAAAGTTTAATAGCATTCCACTTGCCATATTTTTTTTCCTGTTATACTAGCAAATTCCATGAAGAATCATCACGTCACGTTGTCGTAGATGATAAGCAGCGGGAAATTCGAATATGAATGCTTGGAGATCACATCTTATTTACCGACGCTTTCCCATCTGTTTATATTTATCATTATAGACTCTGCATGCTAATTGGTGTATTTCTTATGAATGCTTTACGATTCACGTTCGGTACATTGTTAGCGACTTTTGTCGTCATTGAGGAACACAAGGAATATTATATATATATCGTATATCTCGATATACGATTCGTTGTTAACATTTCGATTATGGGCCTGAAAACTGGCAACGTAGAAACAACGTGATATTATAACGTCACATATGGGAGATTGCTTTTTCTTGGGGTTTCTCTTTGAATTTGGAGCTGGGGGCGAACATTTTTTGTACTGTCGTTGCAAAATTAAACGAACTATACATCCATAGTGTGACCTATTGGTTTAACATATTCAGGAAGCTGACAGGCAGTAGTGTCTACAAATTTGTCAGCCCTTCTATACTGTAATTCAGTGGATTAACTTTAATAACAGGAAACCCCACTTTTTTTTTCGATCGTAATAAATCTGAATTAAAATTGCATTACCAAAACATTTTCCCTAAAAATGCATGTTAATATTATGCTCCATCGATACGAACCTTTCCCGCGAGATTTCCATACCAGTATTTTTTTTCTTTTGTCCCATTTGAGCGACATATCCAGTCCATTATAAACGTCTTGGTGTTCCTAATTACTCTACTGGAAGAACCCGAGGCCACGCGGTAGCGTACTTGGTTGAGGCACTATGCTACAAGCCGGAAGGTCGCGGGTTCGTCTCCCGATGAGGTGGATTTTGGCAGTGTACCTAATCGTTCCAGTCGTATTATGGCCCTGGGGTCGACTCAGCCTCCGACAGAAATGAGTACCAGGAATCTTCCTAGGGGTAAAGGGCGGCCGGCTCATAAGGCTGACAACCTTACCGCCATCTGTGAGCCGATTTTCTAGAGAAAATGTGGGAGCCTCAACTTCTCACAACCCTATGGGCCTCCACGGCCTGTTACAGCGAGAGCTTTATCTTTTTACTAGAACTAAAGATTTCACCATATGCAGTTTCATCTCTTCTCTGATCCGTTCACTTCTGTTCGGTTCGAGTATGTCCCATCCTAGTAACATCATACATTAGTAGATCCAAGGCAACACAATCCAGGATTTTCTTTTCCATCTCAGTTGCCTAACAATTCATATGGTCTGTCGTGTCACATACTGCATGCATGTCAGTCATGCTGTCATGCCCTTCTAAAGTGCAAAGCGCTGGATTTGGAACGTATTGGCCACGACGAGGAAACTGATCTCAGCCAATAGAAAGCAGGGAGTTATAAAATTCAGCTTGAATTCTGTATAAATGACAATTCTGCCTAGCATGTATGAAGCAAAGCCGGATGGAGGATGTGGGGACTGGAGAAGGTTATGTAAGGAGGAACTTAACACTTTGTGTTCTTGCGTAGTAGGTCTGTCATTAGGTTGGTTAAATCGAAGATGAAATGTACGGGGCACCTTTACGGATTTAAGATACAGGAATTGCAAATACAATTTTTGTAAAAGAAAAATCGTTTTGGAAAAATATAATTTGAGAAATCAAAATGTTGATCGGAGGGTGTTCAGATGTGAAAGAGGTTGTGGGGACGTAAAGTACTACAGCCTTAGCCCGAATATGAGGAGGGGGTTTTCAAATATCGCTTTTTAGAAAAGGGGAGTCCCCTGTTTTCGGGCCCTTATCAATAAATGTGACAAAAGGTTATTTTGTGAGTTCTAACTGCTAATTCTAATCCTATTTGTGAAAATACATAGAATTATATTCAAGGTTTGGAATTTTCAATTTACTATTTCGTAATAGTGTAGGTTTGGGAGACAGGATAGCGACTGGCTACGGCCTGGGCCACCGAGAGTTCGGAGTTCGAGTTCCGGTAGAGGGAAGAATTTCCTCCACGTCTTCCAGACCACCTCTGGGGTCCACCCAACCTCTTGTCCAAAAGACACCGGGGGTGAAGCGGCCGGAGCTTGAAGCTGACCACACCTCCAGCTAGTGCCGAGGTCAAGTAAATGTGGACCATGACGCAGTGCTTAATTAGTTAAGCACGGGGACAACTTTACCTTTCTTTACCTTTAAATAGTCCAGGTTTTGCGTCTTTTTGCTTAAACCCTCAGTACTGAATGACATATTCGATTTTGTCAGATTGTTTTCTGATTTTCTCATTTGAAAAAAGGAGTCGCACTATATTCGGTAGTTCACGATAGGGCCCTGTGGATAACCTTTGTGGTGACGGCGATGAACCGTCCGTGTCGATAACAAAAGCGTTATGACTTGAACACCAGAAAAATAAGCGTGTGACCTGCGTTCTGTATCAGTAACTTTTTGAGTGTAAATGAAATATTTCGGGGCCCGTTCATATTTGTCTTCAGTCACATTTCCTACACCACTCGCCTAAACAGATGTAATGCAGCCAAAAACGCCGTCAGATCTGGTAGGATACACGTCAGTCACGAATAGCACATGTTCGTTACACGTCACTCAAACAGGATTTTGGTGCAAATGAAAACATAAACACAGGCTGGTTACGAGTGTTTATGATGCGAATTGCTGTATGAGATGCGGGTTTAAGTGTGTTCGGAAAGCACACATGACACACAGACCGCTAATTACACAACCACGCAGAGAAGAGACTGTGCATTTGTTGCTGTCACAGTTTGGAGACAAAACAGAAAACTGAAACAAACAAAAAAAAAACGAATTTGTTTACAGAATAGGTGATGTACACATAGTTCTTTCTTGTTTAGTGAAGTAACTTCAGTTGTTTTTACAGACAACAGTATGTTCTTTGTAGGATATCAGGTCCTCACAGTGGCGATTGTGAAGAGTTTTGTTTTCAGGGATATAATGTCATGTAAACCGTTTAAAGTCAACCGACGTTTCGGAAAAACGTGATCTCAGGTTTATGATTAAGCCAAAAATAAAGAAACCTACTTTCTGCCTTCATGCTAGTTCCGTGCTTCGCCTCTTCTTCAGCCTGATGACGGAGGAGACATATTCCTCCGAAACGTAAGATCACTTATAGCCCAGTCGGTACATCGGCTAGACTGTGGTTTGGTTGGCCATGTTAAGAATCAGGTGCAAGAAGAGATTTCTCTCTCCTCCGAAGCGTCCATACCAGCGCTCAGGCCTCCCAGCCTCCTATCTGATGTGTACCGGGAGCACTTCCTCCGGGATAAACGGCCAAGACTCGAAGCCAAACACTTGACTCCGTCTGGTGCCGAGGTTAGGTATGCATGTAGCTGTACCCCCACTTCTCCATACGGCTTCATGGCGCTATGCTCTATCTTCACCTTTTTTATATTATTTTGTTGGTTTCCTTTCATGCTTTTTATTCTTTTATTTCCTCTCTTTCATGTTAGGTGGATCCCTTGTCACCATGGTAGGGCGCGTCCTCAGGTTGCGGATGAAGAAGCCCTCCAGATATGGAGGGAAGCTGCGAATATATTGAATAAGCAGTCGCGCACAGCCGACAAGGGGTGGTTGGGTGTTAGGCTAACAACTCCTCGTCATAAAAAATAAGTTTGTTGCGAAAATGTTCAAAAAATCCTTGACCTGGACGGATTCTGTGGACAAACGACCTAGGCGAAAGAAAATGGATATGAGATTTGGTACTTGGAATGCTATGTACAAGTATGTATAGGGCAGGTTCGCTCAGAGCAGTGGCAGAAGAAATTTCAAAATATAAATTAGATTTAGTGGGAGTACAAGAGGTCAGATGGGGAGGAAGTGGCACCGAACCAGCAGGCGAAAAGAGACCACTGGAAGACCAAGGCGTAGGTGGGTGGACAATATTAAATTGGATCTTAGAGAGATAGGATGGGATGGATTGGATTGATCTGGCTGAGGATATGGACGAGTGGGGGCTCTTGTGAACACGGCAATGAACCTTCGGGTTCCATAAAATGCAGGGAAGCTCTTGAGTAGCTGTAGAAATGGCGGCTTCTCAAGAAGGGCTCAGCTCCATGAGTGACTGAGTGAGTGAGATTTCCTCTCTTAGTCATTTATGCATGTCTTCTTATTATATGTAGGACTTAAATATGCACGGCATGTATAATTTGAAAATGTATCTCAGGGAAATAACGCACAACTAAATTGACCATATTTCAGGGCAGCAGGTTGTGATACTGACCATTCCCTGATGGTGGCAGAAGTTAGGGGGTAACTTGGCAGTGAGTAAAGAACGCACAGAGTTCATATGGAGAGGTTCCATCTCAGGAAATTAATCAAGGTAAAGATTAAGGAGCAGTATCGTGTTGAAATCACAAATAAGTTCGCAGCTTTGAAAACTTAAAGACACTGAGGTGGTAATTAATAAAGCTTGGGAAACTGTAGCAAATTTTCAGCCAAGGAGAGTCTAGGTTATTATGACTTGAAGAAGCATAAGCCATGGTTCGATGAAGGATGCTGAGAATTATTAGACCAAAGGAAACAAGCAAAAAGCAAAATAAATAAGGATAATCTGAACAATATAAGACGTGAAACCAGTAGGCATTTCAGTAATAAATAGAGGGCATATCTGAAAGACAAAATTAATGAACTTGCAACGAACAGTAAGAACAAGAAGAACATCAGAGACGTGTATAGATGAATAAATGAATTTAAGAGGGGTAACCAGTCTATAAGCAACTTGTGGTAAGAGGATGGTGATCTGCTTGCAGATTCAAACAACATTGTGAATAGATGGAAGAACTATTTCTCTGAGTTATTAAATGTACATAGGGTCAGTGATGTTAGGCAGATAGAAATACATACAACTGAGCCCTTACTACCTGATCCTAGCCCTTTGGAGGTTGAAATTGCTGTTGCGAATTTCAAAAGATATGAATCACCAGATAGTGGTCAAATTCCGGCAGAACTGATTCAAGCAGGAGGTGAAATATTACGCTCTAAGATCCACAAGCTAATTACATCTATCTGACATAAGGAAAGATTGCCTGATGAGTGGAAGGAGCCTATTAGTTTACCAGTTCACAAGAAGGGTGATAAAACTGACTGTAGTAATTATCGTGGAATATCACTGCTATCAACCAAAACAAGGAGATGCTTTATCGCCACTGCTTTTCAAATTTGCTTTAGAATATGCCATTAGGAATGTCAAGGAAAACCAGGTGGAACTGAAATTAAATGGGACACCTCAGCTGTTAATGTGAATCTACTGGGTGATAATATAGATACCATAAAGAGAAACAAACTTTTAACTGACGCTAGTAAGGAGGTTGGTCTAGTAGTAAACACAAAGAAAAAACTAAGTACATGTTTATGTATATGTTACTGTCTCGTCACAAAAATGCAGGGAAAAATCAGGACGTAAAGATAGGCAACAAATGTTTTGAAAATGTGGCACAGTTCAGATATTTGTGAACGATCGTAACAAATCACTACCTGATTCAGGAGGAAGTTAAGAGGATATTGCACTCGGGAAATGCTTGCTACCATTCAGTACAGAACCTTTTGTCATCTTATCTGCTGTCTAAAAAGTTGAACATTAGAATATACAAAACTATAATTTTGCTTGTGGTTCTGTATGGGTGTGAGACTTGATCTCTTGACATTAAGGGGGGAACATAGACTGAGGATGTTTGAGAACAGTGTGTTGAGAAGTTTTGGACCAAAGAGAGATGAAGTGACAGGAGGTTGGAGAAAACTGCATAATGAGGAGCTTCATAACTTGTACTCTTCTTCGAGTATAATTAGAGTGATCAAGTCAAGGAGGATGAGATGGGCAGGGTATGTAGCACGAATGTGGCATAAGTGGAATTCATATTGAATATTGGTGGGAAACCAGGAGGAAATAAATCACTAGGAAGACCAAGACGTAGGTGGGTGGACAATATTAAAATGTATCATAGAAAGAAAGGATGGGATGGTATGGATTGAATTGAATTGAATTGAATTGAATTGATCTGTCTCAAGATAGGGACCGGTGGAAGGCTCTTGTGAACACGGTAATGAACCTTCGGGTTCCATGAAATGCTTTGAAGTTCTTGAGTAGCTGCACAATTGGTGGCTTCTCAACTAGGGCTCATCTTAATGAGTGAAGGAAGGATCTTAGGGAAATAGGGTGGGGTACATGAACTGGGCTGATATGGCTGAGGACAGAGCACAGTAATGAACCTTCGGGTTCAATAAAATATTGAGAATTTAGTCAGCAACTAATTCCATGGAGTTACGTTCCTATATACAGGGCCTAATTATTTGTTATAATGACATTAATAAAATTAAGTGACAACATATCAATCTTATTTCTTCAGGGAGGTCTGTAGAAGAAATATTCACAACCCACATATAAATCTCTGATGTAATTACTTTGCATCAGTCTTCACTGCAGAGTAGGTCAGTGTTCTGTAACCAGATCACGTTGGCACGTACAGAACAATATTTGGATTAATAATAATAACAACAATAATAGGTTTTTAGTGAAGAGTATTGCATTATTAAGGCCTCTCTTAAATCCAGAATGATTGTTGTAATTCAAATTTCTGGGACTTATAACCCCAGCATCTTCAACTTGATGTTTATTCCGCAGCTGTCCACAGACACAAAGCTTTGCCGCAGTTGGTCACATGACCACTCACACAGAGCAGGTGGTGAATGTCGCCCAGAATTCGTTTAGTTGGACAGGTGGCCAGTGTCTATGGAGGCGATTGCTGTAATTTTGTAATTGTCTGCCTCTAAAATTAAATTTACTGAGGTCAGATTCTCCCACTCGGGGCATAGGCATTGTGTCTGCATATCATATGTATTTTGAATACTCTATCTACTTCGGGAACGAGGGTGCTTAACTGTTAGTTGGTGATGTAGACCGCTACGTCATCATTATAAATTTTCTGGATTCTATCTCCAACAGACTTCCGATATTGGTACACCGGTTGGGAAATTCAAACATGTTTACAGAGGACGTTTTTTCCGTAAAGTTGCCTACACAGGGTTTGACATACTCTTGTTTGTAGAGCGGATATAGGCTAGCTGAAGACTTGTGATGAGCCGATCCCTTGACCAAGGTGCCCTAGCAAATGCCTATAAGATTCGTAGTTTCAGAAGTTAGTTCTGAATTGGAATAAGCCAAAGGGTCCAATCCATAAAAGTAAGAGGGAGAAGTCTGTTTTCTCTTCCCGTCGCTGTGCCTCTGGCAAATAGAGCCGCAGCTGTGTGGCCGGTAGCTGTTTGCTATTCGCTAATAGTGACGTGTTCAAGTTGCGAACTTTCCACAACGTCATTAGCAGCCGGAACCCAGTTTGCTGCCTCGTCAGTGCATCTGTCAGCTTATGCTGAATCTGCTTCAGTTGCAAAGTGTTAATGCCCGAATCAGTTGATAGGCTGAGAATCGAGATAAATTTATTGCTCACATCCCTGATTTCTTTCTTCTGGGAAATATCTCCTTCGTGCCGTTCTCATTCCCACAGGCATTCGTTTCCTATCGCCTGACAGAAATTTTATTGTAAAGATTTTTGTTATCTGACATCAGTATGAAGACTCCCCGAACATTACCGTCTACTGGTATGTGAAGTTCACTGACGTTTCGGAGGAACATACTACCTCCATATTCAAGGTTTAAGAGTGAGCTTTATTCGAAAGTTTTCGAATCTGTTACTCCGGAGATAAGGACTAGCTCTATCGATTGAACCCAGTTCATTTTTAACTTGAAAACGTAGACAATCCACACTCTCGCTAAACGTTATGTTTTGAAATATAAACAGGACGATGGATAGTGTCCGAAAACATAATATTTGTACTAATTTACCATTGTCACAAACATTTAGATCTTATACTCGGTTCCGCCTTGTTCTACGACTATCACTGACGCTTGTATAATGTTATGCATTTTCTTGTTAGTAGCTGGCTGACTCTTATGTTGCAGAGTCTTCATCGAGAGTAACTTAATCTGGTGAGGATTTCCCCCGATTTTATGGAAGCTACCTATTTCTAACTGGTCAAACTGAGTAGGGCCGGTCACGGTAGCCAAGCGGTCTAAGGCATGCACTGTCTTCGCTCGCTCGGAACCCGGGATCGTGGGTTCGAATCCCACTCAGGGCATGGATGTTTGTGTGCGTTTTTCTGTGTTTGTCTACAGGTAGAGGCCTTGCGACGAGCTGATCACTCGCCCAAGGAGTCCTACCGAATGTGTAAGATTTAGAAAAACCGAAGTGAACGGAGTTCATGGAGGTAGGCCTAGGCCCACTGGGGCTGTAGTGCCAAGGAAAAAAAAATGAGTAGGAGATTCCGCCCCCTCCTCCACTCCCCATATCTAATAACGGAAATTGTTCCAGTTTCCGAAATACTGTTTACGCAAGACAAGGAACATTTTCCGCCATAACAATCATATAATGAATCGACCAGTGATACTGACCTTAGAAAATAGTTAGAACCGGAAGGTTCGTTATTGTGGTACAGATTATCCGACACTGGTGCCATTTCAGTCCAAACTAAATATTCTCAGCCTCTTCATCTGTTATCCAATTTATTACGCACATGTCTTGCAAGTAATTTTTCCTTTTGACGCGTCCCAACCGCTGTTTCGTACAGTTCTTCATTTCGTCCACGCGTTGTTTATGGCTGGCGGATTTCGTGCTTGCTGGATTCACCTATCTTTTGGATATATTTCTGTATCCTTGTTCATTGTAACGAAGTCTGAGTATGGGGGTCCTGTTATTTTCCAATCCATTATGTGGGTTGCCCAATTCTGTAATAATCGATTTTTCCTTTTACTAACTAAGTATCAGAACTCCATCCTCTCGATCCTGTTTAATTTTGTAGATCCCTCGACACTTCATAAAAGTATGTTTCCACTGTTTCAGGTTTGACAAAGTTAGACCTTTAGTTGTAGCTGTGGTTAAGCAACACGCTATGATGACTGTGAGAGAGGAGGTGATGCTCCACACATTCTTAATCTCGGTACTGAATGTGGATGAGTGGTCGACCTCTCACTTCTTCCGCTTAAGGCTTCTAATGTTTTTGTTCTGCTTAAGCAGTTTCACTTCCATACAACAAATGTGTGAACTTCCATCACTTAAAAATGTCAACTTTGTCACTTCTTGACTTAATCATATTTATTTTATTTTATAATATTAAGTGCCGATCACAGACAGTGACTGCGCGGTTTAAGGCATGAACTGTCTTCACCCTCTCAAACACTGGGATCATGGGTTCGAATCCCACTTGCATTGATGTCTGTGTTTATTCTGTGTTTGTGCTGTCCTGTATGCAGGTAGCGGTCTTGCTACGGGCTGATCCCCCTCCCTAGGAGTGCTACCAACTGTGTAAAAAAGATCAAGAAACTGAAAAAGCGATCAAGGTCCAACAAAGCGCTATAGAGTCGTAGATAAAAAGTATTAAGTGATGACTACAAATCACGAAGGTTCCAATGCATAGGTTTTTGTGTTTTATTCGTGACTTCATCTATGTTACAACGAAGTATCATCTTCAGTACACTTTGTTCTGAACATCTTAGTATCTTTATCGTCACCATTAGCCTTGTCAGCCATGAGGCAGAAACAAGGAGGGAAGGAGAGGCCAGATGTTAGAATCGAAGACCAGAAGTCGTGTGCATTATACAGATAAGGAATAAACTTCATTTGTGACCATTGCGGACGGGTATAATTGTCTTAGGAATGGTTCTCGTGATGTGTCGTGGAATACTAATGTCCATTGTCCTTGGTTTGAGTTATGTTTGGGAGAATCGGAGTTTGTGGCAACGTTGGAGATCGCTCCATGTGTTTTCTACTTGTGGCGCCAGTCTGGCCGGGGACTCCCTCCACATCTCTGCTGCAGCCTCTCTTTTCATCTCGAGGAGGAATCAAGTCTCGCTAACTCCTTTCATCTCTAAAGTTAGCTTCCCTTCTCACTCGCCTGTCTTTATTCAGCTTCTGACTGCACTGTTCCCTGTTCTTCATGTCTGATTTCACTTTACGACATTCTGCTTTGATTTATTGATTTTTCGCTTGCGTTTCTTTTATGTACGTTCTTTTTTATCTTTGAAGCTAATTGTGACAGTGATGAATGATGGCATGATGAAGCTGGGAATTGCTGCTAATTCTGGTCACTTCTTAATCTGTTTTCAGAAAACAGTGTCTTAATGCTAGCCGCTCATTGTCTAAATGTTTAGAGCGAGTGGCTTACCTAAGGCATCACTCCGGTGTTTGGGAAATCAGAACTAGAATTATACTCCATCATGTGGAATCACATATCAGCTACAGTCTGTGGGAAAATAGTGGTTCATTCGTTAACAAATATCTCTATTCTAAGTTTGGCCAAAAAAAAAAAGTTTTATTCTACATAATTTGTTGAGGATTGCAGTCGCAACACCCTCCCCGCTTCCGCCTTTCAACTACGGCCGTAGCAAGTACTTCACGATCTATTTCATGTTCAAATTGTTGGTTTTCTCGCTTTCTGCTTCCACACTTCGGAAGGTTTCGTAAACTCGAATGCTGTCGGCTTTGACATTATTTTTTATTTTGCTAGTGGTGTGGGACCAAGTCCCTTGTACTGCGGCCACTTGTGCCCTTTTGTACCAGCCCCAGTTGATAGGTGAGGGTGATTGTGGAGCAGTTGGTGGAATGAAGATTGGCAGGGGAAACCGAAGTACTCGGAGAAAACTTGCCCTAGCGCCACATTAACATCTGCTTTTTCCTCAAAACTGTATGAAGATGAAATGGGGTTCAGAATTCTTACATGTCATTAAAAGCCCCCGCAGTAGCTTTGTTTTTTTTTTTAGCTAGAGGATTATTCGCAGAAAATAATTGTCATCATTATCGCTTTCTTCTCCTATTTTGCCTTATTTATTCTCTCTCTCTCCCCTTCCTGTTACTGGTTCGCTTCTCTCCTTTCAGTGCCTTTTCTTGTGTTATTCTTATTAGACTCATAAGGTTGCAAGGGTTGTGTTGGGAATCGTGGACTCAGCGCGACACGATAACGCACGCGTTGCCAGACACCCATCCCCGCTGTGACGCAACAGCGGGCGCTGCTGCTGGACAGAAGGCAGTGTGTGTGTTAAGAGAAGCCAGTGGAAGCAGACAGAAGGCAGTGTGTGTGTGTTCAGATTTGAATTGCTCATTTTATCAGGTATCGGCTCTAGTATTTCCCCTTCGTTTATGCGAATAAAATCATGTAAGGCAGCTATTCCTATACCCAGATTTGCCTTCGCCTCATACATGGACGACATTGTGACATGGCGCCCGAAATCGGAATAGACGTTCATTGCAAGGTAACGACTCGGTAAACATTCCCGCGGCTACGACTACGCAAGCATCCACCGTGTAACTTCGTTGCTATGCAACGGCAATGTAAACACACCTTCCCAATAATACAGAGGCTGTGTTTCTGCGTGGTCCGTGCAAAGTTGTTATAAGGAAGAGTTCCGAAGCTTGCAGGAGGCGAATACCTCCATATTGACCCTGCGAGTCATATGAGGCGACGGAAAGGAAAGTCTAAAATCTGAGACAGTAAAATATGGTCACGAGTCCCAAGGGACTCGGACCCGAGAAAACCTGCGCTGGCAAGTGCCAGCAGCATATACAAAAGACAGACCCGTCCTCTCGTCAGAGAGGGCGCCCCAAAATAACAAGCCCCCTACTGTCAAACAGTAATAAATATCTGGTCATGAGCTCCAGATGAGGCTTGGATCCAAGACTTAGTGACTGACTGACCGTCAGTCTCAATGTGATTGAGGAGCAGCATAGAAATGAGTCGAGTTGAGTTTCGAGACGCCAGCCTGCCAGAATGTGAGCCTTGGAGCAGAGGAATCGAATTGAGTCGAGTCTACGGAAATGACAGTTGCAGAATAGTGGCAAGAAAAGAATAGGCGGCGCGATGAAGACTTCATGAGTGGTTTGAAGTGATAGTGAGACTGTTATAAATCCGTTGCCAGGATAAGGCTAGTGAAGACTGAGAATCGTAGTGCGTGTGTAACGTTGAACTGTAAAGCAGCAACAATACAACAATAGCGCTGTATTTCCTGTAGTTCCGAGCTGTGTGAATAAGGTGTCAGTAAATCCAATCGTGCAATTCAGAAACCGTCGTATAAGTCACGCAACAACCCCAAATCGTGACAGTATTATCCTTGGACGAATTCGGTATTGAACACAATTTTATTGTAGCTCTTCCAAAAGATATGAGTAGCTTCAGCTGTTGTTTGCGTAAAAGTAATTAAGTAGTTATATTCGTGGTGTGAAGAACGAAACAAACGCAAAGGTGGGAACGAAACGGGATAACAACACGTTAGGTCCGCATCATGTTACTTGCTACGTCCTTTGTTACCCGTCGCACTTGCGTATCTTTATTTCGGGTATTAAGATTTTGTTGCTTACAGATCTATGTGCTGTAGGAACTCCTAGCAGCCATTTTGGATCCGAGGCTTATACCGGGAATTCAGATGTGCTCTTTACCATCTTGCAGTACGAACTGCAATGTACTAAACATTAAATTCGGTTTTAAATAATCTAGCACGCAATATAGTTTCTCAAAAACTTTTGGAGCTTTCATGGAGTAGAAATTGGGATACACTGCTGCAGTGGACAGGAACATGGCTTCCCTCCCACTACTCTGTCGTAATTCCCCAACAAGAATTCTCACTCCTCACCTACTCTCTCTTCCGACGTCTTCCGCACCGCAGTTTCTCTCTTTGTCTGTCTAGGGTAGCATCTGGAACGGGGCTGAGATAAACGATCCACAAACAAGACGGAGCCGGCTTGTCGGGTCCATACCACGCGCTCTGACAGCTTCCCTCCTCCCACATTGCCACTTGCCGTTGTCTGTGGATAGTGCAGCGCTCTGGGCCTTCCTGCACACATGGTCCGGCTAGAAGTCGCAACCACGTTTTTTTTTTTCTTTGGGATCGAAGAAGTGTGAATAGATAGGCAAGATAACAATAAGGGACAGACTTACTCAGAAAGAAGCAAGACTCGAGTAAGACACAACCGGAGAACTGTGAGAAGTGGAGGCAAGGAGGAAACAAGGAAAGGATAAAAATATTATATTTTTGGACATTATCCATCGACTTGCTTTTATTTAAAACACCGTTCGGTTTATATTTCAAAACACGACGTTTCGAAGACTGGATTCTGTCTCCGCCTTCAGGTAAAAAAACCTACTGAATTGGGTACAATCGGTAGAGCTAGTCCCTATCTCCAGAGGGTCTCCGAAACGTTGTAAACAGGGCGATGGATAATGTCCGAAAACAAAATAGTTTTACTAATGCACCATCGTCACAAACTTTCAGATCTTAAGGAAATGATAATTTTACAACAAAGAAGACTTAAGGTAGGAAAAAAGAGTATTAAGAAATCGAGGAATATAAAACAACTGTTATTTCGGATTTGTCTGATGTTCCAGTTTATTAAAACCAATACTTCTAGGAAACGATTTCTATTCCCATCTTCAGATTGGCAGGATTAGAAAGAAATCCTGTTCTGTTGGTCCCGCGTTAGGGCTACATTCAGACCACGATGCACGGTAAAACACATCACTGGCTTAGTTCTCGTAGATGATTGTTCTCCTGAAAGCAATAATCCTCGCGTAAAACCTGCTGAAAGCAACTCCCTCCCCCCTCATGGCGGTCAGTAGAAGCCCGGAATTTGGATACTGTATGCCCGCCATACATATGTTTGCATTCACTCTGTAGTGGCTGTAAACGAAGTACAGACAGGTCTTCAAAACACGTGCCCACGTAATTAAACCTTCGAGAAACATGCCTTTCATTAGTAAGATTAAGGAATGAAGATCCCCTTCTTTAATTTCAATTCTCATAAGAAATTTTTAATTTTAATCCTCGAATTATTCTTTCACGATATAAGGCAAAGCTGTTTCTGTGCTAACTCACGCAAAATGTTGTGAAGGCGTAAGGCGGATTAGTTTCCGCGCCGGATGGAGATCGTCTTGCTTTAAAATTTAAACTATATAAACAACAGAGTGCCGATTATCGTCATTTTCATCTTCATGAATGAAGCCTTAAATATGATTTCCCACTTCTACAGTGTCCTGATCTTTCCATCTTAATACTGATGCCCTCCCCACTTTCTCCTGTTTTGTGTGTTAAAATTTGTTTGGGAATACGTTCATAAAACATGTTCTTTGTATTGAGATCCGTATTTCAGAATTATATCATACTAATTAAAATTTCCAAAATCCTCTCTAATTATTCTGTTACTAATTTTATCCAGTTTTTTATGTGGTGCTACGTATGAGCTGATGTTTTCAAGACGGCTAAAGTTAAAAAATCTTAACAATATTATATTAAAGCATTCTGTTGCACTCTATACGATAAATGATATAATGATATAAACTCCGTCCCAAGTGCAAACAATATATTATGTGTCCTTGATCTTGCTCCTTTACACTACATGTTTCGGCATCAGACGGGCATCATCAGGTGTAGTAAAGACACGCAGTAAAGAATAGCAGCGGCACGCACACAGGAAGACTACACAGAATAACACCTGTACAGTGTGGAAACAAGAACTAGCCGCTGCAGCACTTTAGACATAGGGCGAGTAACCCTAACAATTTTAAATTTTAAAATTTAGAGAAAAATTTTAAAGGATTTAAAATTAGAACTAAAGATTTTATAGTGCTACTACAGGAAAGTCAAAATTAACGTGTGTAAAATAATCTACAAACCAGACAGATGTTGATAATAACAAGGAAAGTGTTTTTAAATGTTAAATTTTGGGCTGGGTGCAGTGTGACAGCAACGTGAGTGTTTTACACCTGATGATGGCCGTCTGAGGTCGAAACATGTAGTGTAAAGGAGCAAGATCAAGGACACATAATATATTGTTTGCACTTGGGACGGAGTTTATATCATTATACCATTTAAAGAATCTTCCTAGGCCCTGTCAATTAGTCAGAAACTACCGACATTTCAGGGCCCATCTCTGTGCCCATGATCAAGATCTGATGTGACGTATGATCCTAACCGTCGCATCTTTTTGTTTTAGCGATTTCAATTAGCAGAAAGTAGCGCGCTTCACAAAACCCCATGACTGGAGATTGTATATGTAGAAACACTCTTATAGTGACAATCTTCAAGCGCGAATTAAAACGAAACTTCAGTACGCTGAAAAAGATGTCATCTGGTTTGAAGTGTACCCTTTATATTTCGCTTTGGTTTTATTTTTTTTTTCTGTGTTTTGATTTTGCATAACTCGTTGGCCTTAATGTCCATTTATTACAGATGCAAATCAGCTTTTACAAAGCTAATCACCTTAGACCTGCACATCTACAACACTGCATAGTACAACGACTTTCTTTATTTTAATTTTGTTATGGTGTAGCTTTAGTTCCTGTCTTTTAATTTCTTGGGATAGGGTGAGAATGAGTCCACTTGATAACTCGGTCACTATTTGGTATATTGTACCAGCCCCGGATGATAGATGATTGTGAAGCAGTCGGTGGAATGAGAATTGCCAAGGGAAACCGAAGTACTCGGAGAAAACCTGCTCGTGCCATTTTGTTCGCCATATATCCCATATAACCTGACATGGACTCGATCCCAGGCTGACGCAATGGGAAGACAGCGGCTAATCGCCTGAGCTATGGCACGGCCTTTTGTTTGGGTGAAACTCAAAGATGCGGGCGAATTTGGCCAAGATTCCCCATATCAGAACAAGAAAACTGACCTTATGAACTTGCTTCCAGGAACATTTAATTTGTGAATTATAGTTCAAAGAATATTGTCGTGACCTGGTTAGTTGTCATTATTTTAGCCGTGCTTTGCGAGATGTTCTCAGTAACGCCTATCATGACAGCTGGATAGGTAGAGGAGGACCCACTTCATCGTGTCTAAGCTCGCCAGTTTTTAATCCTATGGATTTTTACCTGTGGAGACACCTAAGAACCCGTAAGGAGCTCCTGTTGACAACGAAGAGGCACTTCACTATCGCATTGTGAATGCCTGTCAGACTATCCACAACTACCCCGCCATCTTTGCCCGGAAGCGGCAGTCCATGATGAGACGTGTCGAGGCGTGTATTGAATCTTGTGGATGACATTTTGTGCACTTACTGTACGAGTAAATGTGCTCTTTCAGGCATAACTCGCAGAATGTTTCCGGACGCATGTTAGTGTGGATATTTTTTCTTGTTTTGACATGTGGAATTCGTACCCAAGGTTTGTCCCCCACCTTTCAGTTACACTCTATGTACTCCAAACTGGAGTACACCTCATTCCTGTTTAAAGCGAAGGAAACATTTCCTGTTATTGCAGTTCCACCCTCCACTTAGTTAAGTGTGCCGTGGAAGTAACTGAAAGCTGCTCCTCCCCCAGATCCCCCGTAGGAGAATTGGGGGGGGGGGGTAGAACCCCATGTGCAGTTGAAAGATGTGATTTGTTTTGTTTAGGAATTAAAGGCTATTTAAAATATCTCTCGACTCCCCCTTATTTCTTTAACGAGTCTTTTACAGCCACGTGCCGTTGCTGGTGGGGGCAGGGGGAGGACTGCACCGCAGGGTTTGTGGGGGAAGGAATAGGAAGTTGAAAGAGCCAGCTGCTCTCCAGCATGCTTTACACGTGCTATTTGAATGGAAGAAACAGTCAAGTGCTCCACTTTTTTTGTAGCTTAGCTCATCCCAGTAATATGTCTGTCTATTTTTGTTAAAGTCATTTTGTATTTCTTTTGTAAAAAGTTTGTTTGGCCTTACATGCTGATGCCTTAGTTTGCATTTGTTTGTTTCTGCAGTTTAAAGTTTCAGTCTTAAGCTCTGAGGATTAAATGTTAGTAACAGGGGTACAATAATTTCCGTTACCTCGTTGGTTGGCTTGCACATTGCTAAGCATCATGAACGTTGAGGTTATGTTGGGATAGTTTTAACTTGGGGGGGGAAGGATGGAGGAGGAAACGGGCGTGGCCTAATTTTGAGGTAGCCTACTAGCATTTCTTTCAACCCTTTAAAAGACCGGTGGGTCGGTTAAATTGTTGGTGGTCTTCGCCAGCACATTCATTCCTGGCTTCAGTCTCCTAATGCATGAGCAAGATTTCTGTTCTGTCCTAGACATGCACCTGTTTCGAAAAGGATCATCCCCTTCCACGAAGATGTGGTCGGTCTTTCTACGTAGGCGCTACGTTTGTTGCACCGCAGTTTCAGCACAAGTGTATCCGTGCTGTCATGGCGCCCAGGTCACTATGGACTCTGTGCATCCTTTGTCACTGCACTATACTAAGTAAAATTTATACATTATATACAGAGGATTTCCGTCGATGCCGACTTGTGCAGTAGGTTATGCCGTAATTTGTGCATCTGCTCTGAAACTGCAGTTCGTCAGATGTAGTGTCGTAGACGAGACGGCCTCCAAGTTTAAGCTTCTTCACTTCCTGTGCCTGTCTTCTCCTTGTCCAGTACTATGAACATTTGGATTTACATGGTTTCGGATTACTTCTAGGAGACACTGTGCGACAAGCCGGAAGGTCGCTGGTTCAATTCCCTATTAGGTGGATTTTTCAGTTGACCTATGGGCCTGGGATCGACTTAGCCTCTAACAGAAATGAGTACCAGAAATCTTCCTGGGGGGTAAATGGCGGTCGGCGCGTAAGGCTGACAACCTTACCGCCATCTGTGAGCCGATTGTCTAAAGAAAATTTTGGAGCCTCAACGTCTCATAACCCTATGGGCCTTCACGGCCTGTTACAGGGATAACTTTACCTTTGTACCTTTAATAACTTCTTGGAGCTGAGTCCTCCTTGAGAAGCCGCCAGTCGCTCAGCTACACAAGACTTTCCCAACATATTATGTTCACAACATCCTTCCAGTGGCCCTTAATCCTGAGCCAGATGAATCCAGTCCATGCACCCTATCCTATATCTCTAAGATCAATATTATCCTCCCACCTAGTTATTATTATTATATCATTGCCACCGTTGTTATCGTCTCTGTCGTTGGACTAGCGTGAATTAGTATACTCAAGCTGTGAGTAGATCCAACTCCGCTGTTTCGCATAAGGAAACTGATGTTTTCATTCGTTCGTGCTCGTTGTCATGTACACTGGAATAGTATAATGTTTGAGAATTGATAGTCATGGTTCATAAGTTACATATGGTACATTTCCTCCTTGTCATTATTGCCCGTAGTTATCCCTGTTAGAAGGAAAATCATCGTATATTTGCATCTGTGATATTGTTAGTCAAACACAAATATATGTTAGGTGTTACATAAACGTAGTTACAGTTGGAGAATGCTGTTGACTTCATGAGTAGCACACACAAAGCCGTGTCCAAATCACTGGTATTTTTTTCCCCCCCTGGCACTACAGCCCCAGTGGGCCTAGGCCTACCTCCATGAACTTCTCCGTTCACTTCGGTTTTTCTAGATCTTACACATTCGGTAGGACTCCTTGGGCGGGTGATCAGCTCGTCGCAAGGCCTCTACCTGTACACAAACACAGAAAAACTCTCACACAAACTAAACATTCATGCTCTGAGTGGGATTCGAACCGACGATCCCGGTTTCCAAGCGAGCGAAGACGGAACATGCTATAGACCGCTCGGCTACCGTGACCGGCTAGATCACTGTTATACTAGACTGAAAATACTACAGAGAGATTGGCGATGAATGAAGAATTAGTAATTTCTTTTTATCTCTACATAGCAAAATTGTTTCTGTTCAAAACAGTGCTCATTTAGAATATATTTTTTTTTTCATTTAATTCCCAGCCTCTCCCAACTGCATTCTTACAGAGCGATGGTTTCCAACCTAGGGGAAGTAACCGCATGAGAAGAGATTAATTGCAATGCCAAATTCAGCTCAAACAATTATTATAACAGCATTTAATTATCTCTTCTGTAAACTCCCACCAGAATTGTTAATCCAAAAATTAAAAAAAAAAAAATAGAACGACTATATTTGAGCATTTTCCGCAAAATTCATCGCCCAAAACCTCGCCGTACATTTCCATTTTAAAAATTTGAATTTTTTACACACAGTTTTGGTATGCCACTAATTGTGAGTTATTTCATAATAAACAAGAATATAAACACGATTATCAGATGGTTACACTTACACAGTGTGTCCAGGCTCTGTTAGGACTGTATTCATTAAAAATACAAGACGTGAATTATTTTCAAAATTTCACTCTTTTTATTCAAAATAGTCTCCTTCTGAATCAGTACATAGCTGAAATCGATTGAAATTTTTTTTTAAACAGTCACCGTACTCCTTTTGTGGAATCGCATTAAAAACTGCGGTACATTCCCTTTGGATGTCCTGGGTGGTGTCGTGACGGTCTCCTTTCATCGCCAACTTATCTTTTGGGAACAACCAGAAATCTGCTGGAGCCAAATCTGGCGAATACGAAGGATGATGGACTGTGATCCATTTTTTGGCCAAAAAATCGTGCACGATCTTCGATTTGTGGGGTGGGCCATTGTCGTGGAGGAGCGACCAGGAAACTTACTCTCGATATTCAGGTCGAATTCGAAGAATTCTCACTCACAAACGATTGAGGACTCCGAGATAATAATCAGAATTCACTGTTTGACCTTCTGGAAAAAATTCGTTGTGAATGATTCCTTTGGAATCGAAGAAAACGGTTAGAAGTGTCTTTACTCGACTCTTTTGCATGCGCACTTTCTTTGGTTTCGGCTTCCTTGGCGTCAACCACGCTGCACGCTGCACTCCGCACTCTGCCTCTTTGTGAGAGGCTCATATTGAAAACACCATGTCTCGTCACCAGTAACAATCGATTTTGTAAATTTGTATCACTTTGGGCCGACCGTAACATGTCATTGCAGTGTTCCATTCTGCCATGTTTTTCATCGCCTGACAGCGCGTGCGGTACGAACCGCACACAGACCTTCCATTTCCCCAAATCCTCGGTCAAAATTTGATGCGCAGTGCCTTTTGGTATTCCCAAAAGCACCTCGATGAGTCTTGCAGAAACACATCTGTCTGCTGCAAGGATTTCGGTCACTTTTTTTACATTTTCTTCAATGCGACATGTTCTTGGCTTTGATGCACGTGGAGCGTCTTTAATGTCCTCCCTGCCGTCACGAAATACAGCATACCATCGAAAAATGTTTGAGCGACTCAAACAATCACTACCGTACACACTTTTCATCATTTCATACGATTCTGAGGCCGTTTTGCTAACTTCAAAATTTGATGATGGCTCTCTGTTCAACCGCCATTTTCCGACGAGCGTCATTCAAGGTCAGAACACATGATGCAGCGAAGCTTTCGCTTTGAAATTATAGAGAGCCATAGCTGAAATTTCAAGAATCTTTAACGCCATAACTCGCCAACAGATAGCATTGCAGAGCAAACTAAAGAGAAAATGAGTTCTAACGGATCCTGGACACACCGTGTATTTCAGTGAAAGAAATGGGGATAAGGGTTTGGTGAACACCAAAATGGAGGTGGCCATGATATCAGAATATTTGTGAGCCTCTGTTATGGAGGAGCTTTGTAATTGCTTAGTGTTTTTTTTTTTGTAAATTCTGTACTCATTACTCACAACACTGAAGTTTTTGTGTTTTAATCCCCTAGAGACAAATACCAAGAGAGTAACCTTATGAGTACACCACGACTGCCTTCCACATCCTTACCTGCGTAACAACTATGATCGCCTTGATATTCAATTCGAAACCATAGGCTGTAACAGCAACGTTGAAAATCTAGGCATCTCCAAATTTATCGTGCCTCTTAAGTCCTAGGACTTTTGTACCTTAAATGTGGCGCGATCAATAATAAAAAGACACTAATTCAGACATATCTAATGTATTTTTAGTAAGACTAGACTCCTTGCAGGATAATAAACTAAAAATAGCAACGATACGAAATAACGGATAGGATTTCTAACCAAGTTTCTTAATTCGGACCTCGTGTTTTGTGCTCAGTTTACAGCATCTTGATGTGAATCTCCTTCACACGCTTCTCACTGTTTGCTGTGTAGGCAGGACATGTTAAGGACTTGATTGTCGGTACATCTGTACCGGCCTGGTGCAAGTAAGCAACCGCAGATAACCGCAGATAGTCGGTCTGTTCATTCATGATGCACTCAGGTACAACCGTTATTCGAACCTTGATTGAGCGTTTTATGTTCCTTCGCCAAACTTTAATATTTAAGTTCTTTGACTGACAGGTACAACTGTTATCCCAACACCGTTTTAGTACTGTCTGAATGTTAACCAGGTATTATTAACAGTGGACTAAGCTGTTGACTGACAGGTACAGTTGTTATACCAACCTTGAGTGAGCATTGTTTCAATGTTAACCAGGTATTAACACTGGATCAAACTGCTTGACTGACAGGTACAACTGTTATACCAACCTTGACTGAGCATTGTTTGAATGTTAACCAGTCATTAACACTGGATCAAACTGCTTGACTGACAGGTACAATTATTATACCAACCTTGACTGAGCACAGTGCGGATGTTAAACAGATGTTAACATTGGCTCATGTCCTCTGACTGGCGCATACAAGTGTTATACTAACCTTTCTTGAGCACCGTCTGAATACTGACCAGTTATTAACACCGGATCCAGCTGTTTTACTGGCGGATACAAGTGTTATACAAATCTTAATTGAGCACTGTCTGAATGCTGACCAGTTATTAACACCGGATCCAGCTGTTTTACTGACGGATACAAGTGTTATACAAATCTTGATTGAGCACTGTCTGAGTGTTAACGGGATCTTAACACTGGATCCAGCTGTTTTACTGACGGATACAAGTGTTATATAAATCTTGACTGAGCACTGTCTGAGTGTAAACGGGTTATTAACACTGGATGAAGGTCTATGAGAGGTACCAATGTTTTACCAACGTTGATTAAACACTGTATGAGCGTTCACCAGGCATAGCACTGGTTTTCGTTCTTCGATTCATCCATATCATAAATGGTCTTGTTAATAAAGATACGTTACCCGGGTGTTTGAAAACAGAAGATTTAGCTCTGAGAGAGATTAAACGCAGAACAGTAGAGATAGTCCTAATAAGACGTGACTGTCATGCATATGCATATGACGTAGGAATTATAATAATGATTTGAGTGGAACACTTAAAGGAAGAAAATTCTGTTTGCAGATGAGTATACAATATCGAAAGTAATGTTCGAGAAATAGAATATAAAGGTGTGGGCTGGACTGACCGGGTTCAGGATAGGTTCTAGCAGCAGATTTTGTGAACATGATAATGAATCTTCTGGAAAAGTGGAGAATAGTTCATCACCGGATGAATAATTATGAAATTTTCTCAAAGAAACTGGGCCATGTAGTTCAGTTAGGTAGTCTGTGTGTTGGTCGGTCGTTCAGTCAGGCGGTCAGCCAATCAGTCAGTCAGAGACTGGTAAGTCAGTTGGTGCTCATATGTCTTTCGCATTGTGACCCAATAAGGAGCCGCTGTTCTCTTGCTGGTTCGAATAAACCTCACTACGTCATTAAGTCTGCAACAGCCTGCCAAGTGATAAACATGGGCGGAATTTGTAATTGTGCACTGTGTCGTGTGCGAGACTTACTCAGGATTCTATGTACAATTCTAGGTAAAGTATTCTTGTCATTTATACGTATTTATTTCTAGTTTATGTCATTGCTAACCATGCCCTCTGTAACATACACCGTTCTAGCAGATCTTAAAAAGCTATTAATTAAACATTGAAGAATTTTGTTTGTTTATTTATTAAAGTTTAATTTATTTTGATGCATACCAATATAACTCAGCACATGGGTTACTTTGTTGCAGCATCTTGTCCAGTCGGTACTTTACTTCGTCCATATACTCTCGGTTCAGTTGGTTTTCAAGCTCTTTTCTTGTCGCTTCAGCAGAATAAAAAGGTTTCAATATCCTGGCTTTTCCCCCTAGTTTGGATATACAGAGTGATTCCAAATTATTGTCGGGGTTTCCGTGGCCTATAAAGGGAAACTCCGATAGTAATTTTGAATCACTCACTATCAGCGAGACCAGATGGTAAATCTGGCCGTGTATCTGGAGACAGTGTGATCCATTTCCATGTGGCGATTTTATCTCCGCCCCCATTGATGCTAACGTTATTTTCTAGTTGTACTGTCGTATATGTTAACTGTAGTTATTTGCTTCGCGTGTATACACTGTAAGTAGCCCAAGTAATATAGAACCGTCAAGTGGCGCCTACATCGACATTTTCGCGAACTCATTGCAACTGGTAAGGAGAGGAAATGTGCCCAAGCGTTTTATGTATGTATGTAATGTATGTATAATATATACAATAAGACCATAAATAGCGTCATGTGGTAGGATGATTGGTGAATAATCAAAGAAAGAATCGATCGTGCTATAATTTTGGGTAATTACGTCTAGGTACTGAGGAAAATCACTGAAAATTTCAGTCAGAGCCAGTCTGCAGACCGAGATTTGAATCAGCTGGGACTCCCCGAATACAGTTGAAGAGTGTTACCCACTGTTTCGCAATCTTCCATGTCTAATGAAATACATACCTAAACAGTTCCATTTTGGATGATTCTTTTTTGTAGTGGTTGACAGTTTCTGTGTTTGTCAAGAAATTCTTCTGTATTTTGGGGAAAACGAAGGATCCTAGCCAATTTTCCGCCTAAGATGTGCGCATCTGCGCAGTGACTGTCGCAGTCCAGCACACGAGTCTCATTCTCACGCTCACTTTTATTAGCTTGGTATGCAATCAGTTTGAATTAATGAAAATTAAATTGAAAAACTACAATTTTTTGTTATATTTTGGTTCTTATAAATTTACTGTCTGTTATATGGACATTTTAGGAAAATCATTGGCCCCTTCCCTCCCCCGGGTTACCCAAATCAACCAAATTGCCGCTCAGGAGACACCATGGCTTGCACACTTGCCTCCCCGTGATCACAGCCATTCATAAGATCCTATCACCTAACCATATCTGCACGACCAGATCTCCCCAGTCTCCTCCCGTAGGGGTTTCCGACTAAAAGGTTTATCCTCTTCACATCTTGCAGGCCTGTTACATACCCCAACCTTTTCAACCTCACTGATTTAAACGCCGTAATATCTGACGAAGATTACAAATTGTGAAGGTCCTCATTATACCCTATGCAATTTTCTCCGTCCACCTGTTGCCTCCTGTTCGTTGGGTTCAGTAATATTCTCAGCGCACTGTTCTCAAACACGCGTGCGCAGAAGCGCGTACTGCCGAAACACACACCTTACTTCACGTGTCCGTTTAGTAAACGAAGAAGAGGAAAGACACAGGAGCTCGAATAGCTCAGTCGGTGCAGTGACTACAGTACTGGCTGGACGATCGAGGGATCGGGGTTCGAGATTCCCGGCAGGGGAAGGATTTTTATCTTCTCCATAACATCCAGACCAGCTCTGGGGCCCACCCAGCCTCCTATACAATGGGAACCGCCGGGCTCTTTCCGTAGGGGTAAAGCGGCCATGGCGTGAATCTGACCACTAACCTGCATCTAATGAAATAGAAGTATAGTGAAAGTGGTAGAACTGATGTATGCAAGAATGTCCCCAAAACGCTTTTTATTTTGGCTCACAGGTTAAAAGATATTAGGAAGATATGTAGAAAGTTGGATTCAAGAACGGAGATTTGAATGAGGCGAAACAGCTAGTTGGACTTAACTAATTGTTGGCCAGTTTAGCTCAGAATTTGGTAAGCAGTCAATGTTCTCGAATTTGGTCGTTGTACTGGCTTCGATGAAGTGGGAGTTGGGTTGCAGAGAAGTTATGAAAGAAATCTGGAAATGATTCTAATAATGGGGGTTTGTTCCTACGCGGAAAAAAAGGGCAGGAAGATACAGTTCATGTTAAAGTCAGTTTTACGTACAGTAATTCACTGTCCTTTGCACAATCGCAACGATGGTGCTTTAATATTATATCTATCAGATTATCGCGGTAGCGTAGTTGGTTGAGGCACTATGCTACGAACCGGAAGGTCGCGGGTTCGAGTCTCGATAAGGTGGATTTTTTCAATTTACCTAAACCTCCCAGCTACGCTATGGTCCTAGGGTCGACTCAGTCTTTAACAGAAATGAATACCAGGAATCTTCCTGGGGGAGGGTAAAGGGCGGCCGGCGCGTAAGGCTGACAACTTTGCCGCCATCTATGAGCCGACTGTCTAGAGAAAATGTGGGAGCTTCGACATCTCACAACCCTATGGGCTTTCACTGCCTGTTACAGGGTTAACTTTCTTTCAGATTTTCAGTTTAGATATAATATTAATTCACACAGCGTAGAAATATGTGTAAGTCCGAAAATGATATGGAGAGACGTGAATTTGTCCTGCCTAAATTATCTAAAGACTGTTTTGTAGCGACTTACAGGAAGTGCTATTATGTACATGCCTCTAAGACCAGGAAACATCCAAATTTGTAATTGTGAACGTGATTGGAGTTTGAACTGCGCGTTTGCTTTGGAGACAGTAATTACTTCTTTGTTTTGAAGGAAGATTGCTGATTGATGAACTCAGTAGGTTTTCACACCGGATCCTCTTCTGATTCTTCAAACAAACGGGCGTTTTGGAATCTAAGGTTTCGTCTCCCTTGCACGTGGTAATGCACTATTTGTAGTACTTGTCAAGCCGACTTTTCTAATACCCGTTCTTGTCCCTATGTATCCGTTAGTCTGACACAGCAGCGCTGAAGCTGTAGAAACTTACAGGAAAGAAGGAGGAAGGACGAGACTGTTAATTTATGTTTCCGTTCCCTCTTGTTTGATGGTTTTCAGACGTCTTGAAGTAAGTTTACTTCGTTAGGACGCGCCATAGCTCAGGCTGGCTTCCCACCGCGACGGCCCGGGTTCATACCCGGGTCTAGTCAAGTGGGATTTGTGATGGACAAAGTGGCGCTGGGTCAGGTTTTCTCCGAGTAATTCGGTTTCCCCTGCCAATCTTCATTCCACCAAAAATTCTACATCATCATAGTAACCAGGGGTAGGTACAGTAGACCAATCAGTGGCCGCCGTGCCGAGTGGATCCAACTGGACTCCCCCCACCCCACCCCACCCCCCACTATGCGAAAAAGTGTACTTCCTTGCACGTTCAGGAAAACTATTAAAATAATAGTGTGTGATGACGATTGTTGATCTGGGTACGAACTCAGGATATTTCGAGATTTTTATATGCCTACGAGTGTAGCCCCGATCTGTATTGTCCAACGCATTATGGAAAATACGGGGGACATGTTTTGGCGTCAAATTTAGAGAATTAAAAAAGCTATATTATTCTTGACAGTCCAACGCCAGATGATCACTTTGTTCTGCAAGGTATTTTTTTTCTGACGCAACGCTCAGGAGACAGCGGGACAATAGAAAAAACAGAACAAATTTTGTTCATTATGGATTACTTACGCAGGTATTCAACTTCAGCCTTTAAGATTTTTTTTTTAATTTTCGAAGTACATATTGGTTAAAATTGAAACTAATGACATATTTCTACATAGTTCGGTGTTTTTTCTTTGTTCTTAACTGCATATTTCGATATTAAGGCTCAAGCGGTTAGTCGCTGGCTTTCCACCGCGGCGGCCCGGATTCGATCCCGGGTCTGGTCAAGTGGGATTTGTGGTGGACAAAGTGGCGCTGGGGCAGGTTTTCTCCGAGTACTTCGGTTTCCCCTGCCAATCTTCATTCCACCAATTGCTCCACAATCACCCTCACCTATCATCGTGGGCTGGTACAATAGTACAGAAGTGGCCGCAGTACAAGGGACTTAGTCCTCCCCACTAGCAATAAAAAAAAGGCTACTATGCAGCTCAAGAAGAATCACAAGCGAAAGGGGCCGAATGATGACTGATAAGACTTAGTAGTCATGAGATCATACAACATTAGTGGTAACTTATTGGCGATTGAAAGAATGACAAGGGAAATAGGGGAAACCAAGAGAAGAACGAACATGCCCGTTCAAGCATCATCCACAGCAAACCTTACCTAGATCGATTTTGGCCAGAGATTTCTGACAATTCTACATGCTGGGGCACAGATTGGCAAATGTGTGCCCGCGGGTGCTTGGGTCTCTACAACTTAAGAACTTGAATAAGATAGGAACAAGTGTGGTTTCCACTGGGGTTGCAGTGCTCTGTCTGCTAGTCTGCTCATGATATTCCTCTGGTCCAGTGGTTCTCAACCTTGGTCAGACCGCGGCCCCGTAAATTCTTTCTTCTGTAAGACGAGGGCCCGGTATAATTATTGCCAGGGCCCAGCGGTTGAGAAACACTGCCCTGAACAAACTGACGATTAATTACAACAGAAAGCTCAGTGAGGATAGACGGTAATCGAACTGAGATTCGAACTAGAATATGAATAAAATCACGGAAAGCGCTACTAGTAAGAATCTGAATAATTATTACTATTGATTTACTGCACACCTTGCATTGTTCCAGCGGTATATTTGTATCCGTAAATCTGTAAATCTTAAGTTCGTCCCCTCAGCCACGTGTTTCCATGTGCTTTGAAATTAATCTGTTCCAGTTGTTTTATGGCATGCACTTCGTGAAGCTGAACGAAAAAAACAAAAAACACGGAGTGTGGGATTCACCTCGCGGTAGTCACAGTCTGCTGGCGGTGTGTGACATCCACCCACTTGTCACTCCAATGCTTTTTTCACTTCAGGAATCTATAAAACGCCTTTTTTTTAATATTTTCTTTATGTTTCATTACTTTCCACGCTTCTCGTTTTGTTGTTTCGAATCAACTACATAATAATGTTACTGAATTTTGAGACTGGATGAAAATAAATACAGTGAAGTTCTCGCAGCGGTGGTTATGAAAAGCACTGTCTTCTGGAACATAGGGCCGTGTAGTCCGTTGAACGTCAGCCGACGTTCAGGAGGAATAAATTGCCTCCATATTCAGGGTGGAAAAGTAAGTTGAGCAAGAAACCAGCGTGAAAGTAGGTGGCAAGCTTGCTGTGCTTATTCTTCGAACCTGAAAATCGAGGCGATATGTTCTTTCGAAACGTCTGTTGACTTTAAACGGACTACATGGCGTTATATCCCAGAATATATCGCTCTTCAAACACAATGTGTTATTATCCGGTAAGAAGGCATTTCTTAAATTATGATCGAATTAGCAATATAAATCTAGTCGAAAGAAGTTAAAGAATTGGAAGAGCGGTACAAGCGAACACAGTGATGAAACGTAACTTTCTTTTTCACAGTAAACACAAAAATCTGTTAATAATAAAATGTTTGTACTTAAGTGTTTTGACTCCATGTTTTGGTGTTGTAAGGTACCGTCATCAAGGCGTAAGTATCAAATACAGGCATAAAACTGCTTAATGTGCGTATTTGCAAAGCGTTCTGACCTATGATATTTTTTTGTTTTGTTTTCTACTGTTTAAAGCTATAAAAGAATTAAAAAGAGCGCAAAAATGACAAGGAATTTGTGTAGCACCGGACAGGAGTTGCAAGGCTACTGGGGCAATGAACAGTTATGGGGTACAAGAATGGGAAACTCACAAATGTGAACACATTTAGAAGAAGATGGAATATAATGAAGGTCGATGAAAGTACTTAACAAAATTTTTAAGATATTTTTACTAAATGTTCTTATCGAATTAGTACGATGTAACCACGTGAAACATATTCTTACAGAGTTTCAAGTTGAGGAACTGGAATATTTGAGAATGTATTTAAAAAAGACACATTCAAATATAGGGACAGGCGGTAGCATAGTTGGTTGAGGTACTATGCTACAAGCCGGAAGTTCGCAGGTTCGATACTCGATGAGGTCACTGGAATTTTGAGTTGACCTGATCCTTCCAGCCTCACTATGGTCCCGGCGTCGACTCAGCCTCTAACAGAAATGAGTACAATGAATTTTCCGGAGGGAGGGGGGTAAAGAGAGGCCGGAGCGTAAGGCTGACAACCTTACCGCCATCTGTGAGCCGACTGTCTAAAAAATGTGGGATCTTCGACGTCCCACAAACATATGGGTCTCCACGGCCTGTTACAGGGATAGCTTTAGTTTTTCCACTTAGATATATTAAAGAGAATGGAAAATATCGAGGCAGTAATACTGAAATTACTATCTTGTGTCAAATTTGACTGGTATGAAAAGAAACGTGATCATGATTGACATGAGACTGCATAACATGAAGGAAATATTAGGTAAATTGAGAGTATCCACCCCATCGGGACTCGAAACACAGACCTTCCGGCTTGTATCGTAGTGCCTCAACCAAATACGCTACCGCGTCCCCCTCTTTTCAGAATGGATACTGACAAAATAAAAGAATATCAGGAGAGAAACAGGTAAATAGATGGATTAAAGTAAGAAATTAAAAAAAAATAAATAAAATACGAAAGAAATTGAAGAAGTCGGAGATCGAAATATTTGTTCCTCTGCATGGAATGCAGCCCTGTATGGGAAGTGGCGGAAGTAGAGGTCATTATTACGATGCTGTGTTACGAGGCAACGCCCAGCGTAATGGTTAATGACGCCGGTCAATATTTATAATGTTTGCGTGACACAAATATATATTTAAATTTATTTATATGTATGTAGCGAAAAGTACTGCGTTACATAGAGAGGAGCTCCTTGCGGTCAAGCACTGAACCTTACATCCACGTAACAGTTGGATGTGTGAGTTCACTTCAATAAATAAACATATGCATAAACACCGTGCCGTGAAGCTTTATGAGGTAGAACACGAAATGCCTTTATTTTTAACCTTGGCAGTAGATGTTTAAAGCGCCGGGATAGCTCAGTCGGTATATTGACGGACGGCAGGGGTTCGATTCCCGGCAGAAGAAAGAGATCTTATATACCCCACAATGTCTAGACCCGCTCTAGGGCTCACCCAGCCTCCTATTAATTGGGTCTCGGGGATCTTTTCCCGAGAGTAAAGCGTCCAGTACGTGAAGCTGACCACTCACATCCATCTAGGGCAGAGGTCAAGAATGGTGGAGGTATTCTTCTACTCCTCCATACGTCTCGTGGCATGGCACTTAATTAATTAAGCACAGTTGATGATAATGGCGAGTAGGTCAGCTTCACGCTCTACTCCATTTACTTCCAGGTGAGAAGCCGCTAGTATGCACTGAAAGAAAGCCGTGAGAGGGCCGGAGGGCCCCTCCGGGTGTAGAGAGGAAAGTTAACGTTTGAGTCCTTGCTGCAAATCTAACCTTCCTCTTGCACACCCTAATCAGTCACTTAAGTAATGTAAGTTTCCCGATATTAATCTGGTACAAAAGTTAAGGTGTACTGATTTTAAGTGTCTTGTTTTTTTTATGATTTCTTTCACCGTTGAGATAAGAGACTGGCTACGGGCTGAACGACGAAGGTGTCGAAATTTGAGTCCCGGTAGGGTCAAGAATTTTCTCTTCTCCACGTCGTCCAGACCGGCTCTGGGTCCCACCTGCCCTCCTATTCAGTGGGTACCGAGGTTATAGCGGCCGGGGCGTGAAGCCAACCACTCACCTCCAACTAATAACGTGATAAAATATGTGGATGTATACATCCACTCCATGCTACGCCTTCATGGCTTAGTGCGTAATTAGTTAAGCACAGGAACAGTTTTTTTCATCTCAGTGCATAGTGTAAGCATAAGTGCAGTGTCTGCGTACTTCTACGTGTTTCTTCTATGAATCCACTTGCCAGATTCCCCTGCACGGTTATCACTGTGGGCTCTTTCCCAGTCGAAAAAGCGGTCGGAGCTCGAATTCAACTACTTATCTCAGTTTAATGCTGAGGTTAAGAATGTTCAGAGCCTGCATGCGTCTAGAAGGGATTTTTTAGTTCAATGTATTGACGAGGCTGCAAGTTGCACGACCGGGGAATTTGGATTCAACACTCTTGCAGGGTTGGAGATTTTTTTTTGTTCTTTACAGTGTCCAGACAGCTACCCTGGATCCACCCAACTTCCAATTCTTGTGTACAGTGGAATATTTCGAGGGCGCGCCACTCACCCCCCCCTCCCTCTTGATGCCGAAGCTAAGAATGCGTGGCGCTATACCTTCACTCCTCCTTATGTATCTAAGGCGTGTTTGCCCAAGCACAAAGACAACTTTACCGTTACCTCATCTACACAATCTGCACAATTCCTCATGGTGTTGTACTTAAGAAAGAGGCCGTTGAGTCCCACAGGTTTGTGAGACATCGAGGCTCCCACGTTTCCTAGACAATCGGATCACAGATGGCGGTGAGTTCAGCCTTACGCACCTGCCGCCCTTTACCCCCAAGAAAATTCCTGGTACCCATTTCTGTTAGAGGCTGAGTCGACCCCAGGGTCATAGTGCGGCTGGAAGGATTAGGCCAATTAAAAAATGCAATGACGTAATTGGGAATCGACCTTCCGGCATTTAGCATAGTGCCTCAACCAACTAAGCTCCCGCATGCCTCACATAATTAAGTACGGGCACAAATTTACTTTTACCATACTTCCGTGTGTCCTCTCGATAATGTGTAGAGTACAAGTAAAATTATTCCCTTATCTGACATTCGTATATTTTCGCCACTTAGTGCTTAATTAAGCACACATCTTCACAGCGTGGTGATTGTTTAGACATAGTGATAGCTTTACTTTTGCTTTATCTCAACATATCATGTGGCACTCACTTCGCTCGGTCGGTAGAGTTCGCTTGCGGACTACAGGCCACGGAGTTTGTTTTTTCCTTGTGATCCTTGATTAAGCGGTACACAAATTTTCCTTAAAATTATCCTCATATAATTTGTCGACATGGTGCTTAATTAAGCATAGGAATAATTAACCGTAACTTGTATCCGTAATTGTTACAGTATGGTACATTTAGTTGTAATTATATTTTGCTTCATTCGCATAGAATTCAAATCCAAATATGGCGTGTGACTGAGCTTCACCGAAACGAATCCTGCCCACGATTTAGGCTACTCGCAATGCACGTACCGAAATGAAAACTTTTTGAAGTTGTTTACATGCAAAATACGTGAATTCAACATACGGGGCTCCTGGAATTCCTAAATACCCACATTCCATACAGTTAAAAATCCATCTTCGAACACACAGTGCACATATCGATTAATCGATAGTATTCATCGGGGTAGTTTGACAGGGATGGGCGTGATTGACAGTAAGTGGCGCATCCATAGCTCAAGCGATTAGTCGCTGGCTTCCCACCGCTGCGGCCCGGATTCGATCCCGGGGTCTGGTCAAGTGGGATTTGTGGTGGACAAAGTGGCGCTGGGGTGGGTTTTCTCCAAGTACTTCAGTTTCCCCTGCCAATCTTCATTCCACCAAATTCTTCATCATCATAATCACCCGGGGCAGGCTACAATAGGCCAATCAGTGGCCGCCGTTTCGAGTGGACCCAGCTGGACTCCACCTCCCACTAAGCGAATTAAAAAAGAATTAAGTGGCGCATGAAGAGGACAGCAGACACTTGATGTTCTTCTTCACCTGAGTCTGTGTCCTGGAGTCAGTGATTCCTTCATTCGCAGAGTTTGGTTTCACTGTAGGCTGCCAGGAGTGTCCGCTGTTGGAAGTCGGAGTGTGCGTTACCGCTCCTCGTGTTTCTGCTATACCGCTCTGTGGGGGCGCTTTTAGATTTTATGTTTGGATGATAAGATCGTGTTATATGGTAGGATGGTTTGTGAAGTTTTGGTTTGTTAGCAGTGGTTACCATTAGGAGGCGGTATAGCGACTAACTGCGGGCTGAATGATCTTGTGGTCGGAGTTCGAGTACCGGTAGGGCCAAGAACTTTCTCCACGTCGTCCAGACCGGCTCTAGGGCCCACACAGCCTCCTATACAATGGGTATCGGGGTACCTTAGTGGTTACCATTAATTCCATATCCGTCAAATAGTGGGCACTGTCGTGACATAATGACTGGCGAAGACACCCGTTGCTTGGTAACGGCCCGGTAAATAATTTTCCGCGACAACGGATAAACACCCAGCAATAAAGGGGGTGCTGGAAACGGTGTTTTCTGTTCTGTCCAATCCGAGGCTATATAACGAGTTGGCGTCCCCATCATTTGAGAGGTCGTGGGTCTCAATGGTCTTGGCGCCGAGACGAGCTAATTAGCGGTAAAACGCCAGTCCTGGAGTGACTTGCAATTTGACTATAAGAGATTATAAGAGGTTTAAACTTCTCCGTGGTCAGGCCTACTACCGTTCAAGTGACTAAGCTGCCGCTGTAGCATAAGCTACGTGAGATAGGCTTGATCTGCTTTGCAAAGCCTGGGCTGACAGCGGACATGTATACAGTGCAAAAGAAAGAATTTTCAACAACATGCTATAACTGCGATACGTACACTTGACAAGGCCGAGCATATTCACAAGGGACAAACCAATCCTCTCGTCAGAGAGGATATTACGTAATGACTATGACCGCAAGGTTTCAGTAGAAAAAGTCTTCGGTCGTGAGCCTCAAGGAGCTTGGCGCCAGAGCGGACTGGCGGTAAACCCGCAGTCGTAAAGTAACTCTGACTCTACATTATTCTTTCCATTTTTGGTGTGCACTGACTGACCTGAGTTCTGATTGGTGACCTAATGCATATTTTTAGAAGAGAGTCGACAGTTGAGTTAATTGGTTGTGAGACAGTCGCCATCCGGTGAGGACTTAAAGAGAGGATATTGTTGAGATCCGTTACCAGGCAGCGGCTAGTGGAGACAGAACACTTAGCTTGAGCTGTAGTGAGAAGTAGAGTGTACGAATTAGTAAGAGCGTTTTAATTACTTTTGGTTACGATTTGTAATTGTTCAGTAAATCCAATTACCAATTAAAACCCCGCATCTAGACATCAGCACTTGGCAATATTGAAAATTCGAACAGAGCCACGATAGAACACTAGAAATATGAATAACAGGTCTGTAGCCAAGTTTGCACCCGTTAGCTCAACTGCCACGTTACAATGCCAGGATCGGAAAACGAATATACGCATGCGTGTTGCCCTCTCTCTGACGATTCATTCCGCATCATTTTCTTAAGACAAGTTGGCTCAGTTGGTAGGGCGACTGATGTGCATTCCCGGGGGTGATGGGTTAAAATCTCGGCCGGGACACAGGCAGGCCTAACTCAGGTATTTTGTGGCTTTCGTCATCCCCAGGCAAATGACTGGATACTGTGTCAAATTTGGCCATGGCCGCTTCCTTCCGTAGTTATTTGTCACTAATTCTCTCACCACACGATGCTGTGTTATCTGAAATACTAACACTTTCGTTTTAAGCGTAAATAAACAAATTTCTCTTTCTCGAACTTCGCATAAACGTATTAACCCGAGCAGGTTATTGTGACGGTAGCTGTAAAAATCCGAACTTATGTTAAAAACATAGCTGATTTGAATATTGACCATGCGACTGGTCGGTCATTCTGTATTTCTATTTCTATCAACAGTCTCCACAAGAATTGTAGAATAGCAAGGTAAAGCTAATCCTATAACAGGCCGTGGAGGCCCATAGCGTTGTGGGACGTCGAGGATCCCACATCTTCTAGACAATCGGCTCACAGATGACGGCAAGATTGTCAGCCGTACGCTCCGGCCGCCCTTTACCACCCAGGAATATTTCTGGTGCTCATTTCTGTTAGAAGTTGAGTCTACCCCAGGGCCATAGTGCGGATGGAAGGATTAGGTAAATTGAAAAAACTCCAATGACCTTATCGGGATTCGAACCCATGACCTTCCGGCTTATAGCATAGTGCCTCAACCAACTACGCTACTGCGTGCTCCATTCTAGAATAGATCCTTGAAATAGATCCAACTTGCTTCTTCCAAACCATTCTCTGCGGAACATTATCTACTACACACGTTGGCTCTCTCAAACACATAAGGTTAACAAAAATTAATTACGGGTTGTGATAGACTGTGAATCGAAAGTTATTATTAACTGCCGAGTTTTGCAGCGCCGAAAGGTGGATATCAGGATAATTCTGGCGGTGTATTGAACATTTAGGGGCGAGGAAATTCATCTAACGATTACAGGGTTTCGGTTACAAAATTGTATCCAAGGTGGCTACAGATAGCCGTATTTTCAGCGTAAAATATCTTTGCGCGTATGTCGTAACTTCCTTTACCTTGCTCTATGAATGCAGGTCACATTTACATCGGTATTAACCAAGAAATTACATATTCAGCAGTGCACTGTGATTTTCTGCTATTGTAAACGCGACATCCCTGACCTGCTGAACAGAGGAAGTTATTGCCAAGTCACCATTTCCTTTATAAATATTCGCACTTCTTGTTTTTCATCTATTGCAATCATAAAGTAGCACTCTCACTTCTCTCTGTGCAACTCCGTCGATGTATTAAAATTCACACTTCAGAAACACTCGTCTCTTCCTGTTATTCGAACTACTGCCCCCTTGTTACGCTGCTACACTTTGCATTTTAAAGGTGCAAAATACAAAATATTTTATAATTATTTTTAAAGTAATGCCATAATAATTTTGTTGCGTGCACGTGTTGTTAGTCTGGTGTATCCAAGGTGTAATAATAAAAGGTATCCCTGTAACAGGCCGTCGAGGCCCATAGGGTTGTCAGATGTTGAGGTTCCCACATTTTCTAGACAATCTGCCCATAGATGGCGGTAAGATTGTCAGCTTTACGCGCCAGAATGTGTAATAATGGATTATATAAATGTTTTGTTTATAAAATGACAATTTTATATTACATACTGTTGTTCTGTCGCTGCAGTTATAACACGAGTGTAACTACATTTTGTTAGTATTTTGGTTTTTCTTTGGTGCTGTGTGTAGCTGTNAACGTCGGCCAAAACGAAGAATACACGGCGCCTAAACCCAGAAGACGACTTTCTACACACGCATTATTACACATAACCCAATATTCAGACCATTGGTGGTAATGAACAGCGGTTAGCTACACACCCTACCTCGTATATAAAAACAGAACTACACAAAACGTTCAGAACAGCTACATACAGCACCAAAGAAAAAACCAACACCCCAATAAAATGTAAGTTACATTATAGCTACAGTGGCAGGACAAGGGTATATAACATCATATATTCACTTAAGCAAAACACTAATTGTCCCATTGTTATAAAGTAAAGATACACCTGACCCACAACACCTCCATACAACAATATTATTACGGTATATTTTAAAAATAATTAAAAAAAAATAAGTATTTTGCGCCTTTAAAATGCAACGTGTAGCAGCGTGAAAACGGGGCAGCGGTTTCCTCTACAACTTGTACACATGGTGATGGCCATTTTGACCGGGACATGTAGTGCTCGGTTAATAGGAACGATGAAAGCTTTTGGCTTTTGTGAATTTTAATACTACAACGAAGTTTCACAGGAACGGTGAGAAGTGAGAGGGCTAATTTAGAATACAAAATGCAACAGGATGCTGCAGTATATATTGTTGTATTCATACTGGTCATCAGCTCTACTAGCGTAATTAAATAGTTTGACTTCATATAACAAGCGAATGAAGTATTTGAAAATGGACTCAGTATGATTTGGATTTATCTGGAATAAGCTTCTAATACCTGCTCATATTTCATTATCTGACTATGAAAACATGCTTATTCTCCAGTAAAAGCAAATTCGGTTATAATTCATTATATTTTATAGTCAGATTAAATCGTGTTCGGTAAATCTGTATAAGACTGCAAGGAGTAACATTTCTGAAGATATGGCACCACTCTTCATAATGACCTCTGTGAGAACCTCAGCTCTCGAATAGTTTGAAATTAATAGTCCGAAAAATATTTTACTAAATTCATAGAGAATTCTTCAATCCAAACTCGAACAAGCACATCTGCTGAAAGAGAGCTAAAAGCCATTAGTGACGCCATTAAACACACCTAAAAGTAAACAAGAAGTTCTGGGAAGAGGTAATCATCTACTTTCCTTTCGTTCTGTTAAGTTGCTTCTGGCCCTCTTGGTTTCGAGCACCGTCGTGGCCCATGACCACGTTTTTCTATTCAAGAATTTTACGTGTTTTTGAATTGGGTATCCTCTTCAAGTAGAGGAGGGGTCTGACTCTGCACGTGTTGAGTATTTGACATGAAACGGACTACATATAAAACGCCGCGTTTAATAGTTATTCTATTGTTGCATTTGTAGCCATTGCTGCGGTAACGTGTTTACCGAGCCGTTGCCTGACGGCGGAATTAGGGTGGAGGACACAGCAGAGTGATCTCATAAGCCTCCTTTTATTTTTCAAAGTATGTAAAGTAGGATAATAAAATGATAGATTTGTGTCAACAGTTAGGTTGTATACCCCTGAAATTGTCAGTGGATGTCGATGCGACGCTGTTTGGCAGGGTAACAGGCTGTCTCGAGTAGGGCAGTAGTGTGTGTGTGCAGTCACGGGGAGGGTGATGTGCATCGACCCAACGGGCCACCGCGACAACCACGGCGACAAGCCGCGACCATAGTGCTACGGTGTCTGGACGACGCAGATAAACCGATAACAATAGCATCAGTCCCAAGGGACATGTGGTGTGGCATGACTGTAACTGATTGCGTTCAGAAACCTTGCCTGACAGTAGCTTTGGTCACTTATAATCAAAGAGGTTGGTTATAAACAAACATCTTGTGGCAATGTTTGATTACAGGCTAGTACAGTGTCGTAACGAAGTCAGAACTACTCTGGGGCCCACAGTCTCCTACGTGTATACACTGGCACTCAGAGGCTCCTTTTCTAGGGTTAAAGCGGCCTGAATGTGAATCTGACTATTTGCACACCAGTGTTGATGTTCAGAAATTTTCCTAGCGTGGCTTTATAAGCGTAGAGACAACTTCAACATTTAAAAGAAACATTCGGTTTATTACGTGTATTCACAAACGAACTGGATTGCCAATAGAAAAGTTGTTACCTTCACTGAATTGTCTTTATTTCCTTATTAAATGGCCTACATTACCGTCCCAGACATTCTAGGGGCAGGGACGAATCCGTAAAATCTATTTTGTTAATACTACTACTACTACTACTACTACTACTACTACTACTACTACTACTACTACTACTACTACTACTACTACTAATTATAATTATAATAATAGTAATAATAATAATTGAGCAGAATTGTCTTCAAGCAATACATCCTGCTTAAGTAAATTAATGAGTGACATGTATACAAATACATATAAATTTTAGAGCCAGGACAGCAGCATTTCTACTAGCTGTAACACGAAGCACAATGACAACCGAAGTCCAACACAACATAGGCAACATAACACTGTAGGTGCCTTAAACGTAGTTTTATTTAACTGATTCAGGAAACAACCCCTTAAATGTAATATAATATATTTTAAATACATGCTATACATGTATTTCCGTCTATTGCCGAGGTCAAGAGCTGCGCCTCTGCCCCCCTTACGTACTCATGGCATGGTGCTTAATTAATTAAGCACAGGGACAACTTCACTTACTATCCTGCCTCCCATTCCGAATAAACTGTATGTTGAAGGTAGGTGACATTACTGAAACTTAAATATACCTGTGAGCCCATTGTGTGGTTTACAAACACGAGTTCTTCGCCCCTGGTATGTTTTCTTTCTTTCCAAGTGTCTGAATATGCAGTAGCTAAAACTACAAGGAAGGAACAACGCTCAAATTAAGAAATTAAAGTTTACACTCGCGATATACTACATAAAAAGGTTTGATGTGAGGGTACGAATCGAATCTGCAAACTTTACCATAATACTTTCTTTAACCGTGGCTGTCGTAAATGTTTGTAAGAGTACGGAATGACCGCGCCGTAGCTCAAGCGGTTAGTCGCTGGCTTCCCACCGCGGCGGCCCGGGTTCGATCCCGGGTCTGTTCAAGTGGGATTTGTGGTGGACAAAGTGGCACTGGGGCGGGGTTTCCCCTGCCTATCTTCATTCCACCAAATTCTCCATCATCATAATCACCCGGGGCAGGCTACAATAGACCAATCAGTGGCCGCCGTGCCGAGTGGACCCAGTTGGACTCCACCCCCCACTAAGCGAATTAAAAGAAATAAAAGAAGAGTACGGAATAAATTTGGGGGGCACGCGGTAGCGTAGTTGGTTGAGGCACTATGCTACAAGCCGGAAGGTCACGGGTTCACGTCCCGTTGAGGTCATTGAATCTTTTTCAATTGACCTGATCCTTTCGGCCGCACTATGGCCCTGGGGTCGACTCAGCATCTAACAGAAATGAGTATCAGGAATTAATTAAATAATTTTCCTGGGGAATAAAGCGCGGCCGGCGCGTAAGGCTGACAAACTTACCGCCATCTTTGAGCCGATTGTCTAGAGAATGTGGGACCCTCAACGTCTCACAACCCTATGGGCCTTCACGGCCTGTTACAGGGATAGCATTACTTACTTTTACGGAATAAATTTCGCTAAAACACATATTATTCTCTACTAAATCCGCGATAAGGAACAGGAGGCAAAAAGCAGGACGGTATTGGTTTACCCGTGTTCAGGCAAATGCTGACATGATTCCAGAGTTCCAGATGACTGCTGTGAGATTCTTCTATAGCTTTCCAAATTTAAATTCATTAGAATTAAACTATATTCTGGTGTCGCCGAAATTACGTTTGGAAATTATGTAAAAGATAAGGTAACGTTACCTTTGTAATAGGCCGTAAAGACACGTACGATTGTGAGACGTCACAAAACTGGATGCGTCTTAGATTCCAGGGCGTCTTATATTATAAGAACTGTGATATATATCGTATTACTTCTAATATATATAAACTGTATTTTCAACTATATTTTTTTGAACCAGTCGCTGCAATTCAAATATTCGTCTTATATACGTTTGAATTGCAGTGTCTGGTTCAAAGAACAGTCGAAAGTACAGTAGATTTCTTCTGCTGCTGAAATCGAATCCCAAGAAGCACGCTTACATATTACCTGATGCCCAGTATAATTAACAGCCGTTGTCTGCTCCGGCCGTACACATGTACAACGTACCGCACTGCTGAGGTTACCAATATGACCGCACGGTTTGTGGTACCACATTGGATTCCGAACACGTTTCGCATTAATAGGCCAAACAGTGACTGCAAACGTTAGATCTTGGAGGATCTCCTGAACTTCCTCAAGATCACCGATTCTCAAATGCCATGACCTGTAATTTGTTCATGCTGCCACCACCTGTTTTCGTGTTTTGGTAACCATTCTGCAGCCTTGAGACAGTTTCCTTCATGTCTTCTGTAAATCCATTGATTATTCTTGTGCGGGGGATGTGGGTCTCTGCAGCTGGGCTGCAAACCTTCACCTCTCTTGAAAAGCACTTACTACAACAAATTGACGGACATAGATATTCGGTTCCTTGTGGAAGAACCTTCACTGAGCGTTTTCCAGTTTAGTAAGCTGCTGTGAGTGGATATCATATTTTCCTCACGCTTTGTTTTAAATAAACAACGCTCTTTTTAGAGGGCTACTTTTAATTGTAACAGGTATATATTTTAAATCATGTGGCCACAGAACATGTTTATAATTTTTAAATGCGGCCATGATAAAATTTTGTTTGAGAACGCTACTCAATAGCACGTAATTGACATCAGTTTAGCCAACTCAGATTTATGCATTCATGTTACGCATTCTTCACTGGGGTTCAGTGCTCTTTGGGGTAATCATCTGCCATGTGAATCGCCAGGTTAGGTCCTTGGCAGGACTTTTATCGTTATTCCTGATCCTATTCCTAGAGTCGGTTAGTTACCTAGCCAGTAGACCATTATCTTAGCTAGTTAGTCAACCGCTTAGTCACTTGGACAGTTAGTCAACCTCTTAGTCACTTGGACAGTTAACTACACTCTTAGCTGGTTAGTCAACCTCTTAGTTACTTGGACAGTTAGGCAACCTCTTAGTCACTTGGACAGTTAACTACACTCTTAGCTCGTTAGTCAACCTCTTAGTTACTTGGACAGTTAGTCAACCGCTTAGTCACTTGGACAGTTAACTACACTCTTAGCTGGTTAGTCAACCTCTTAGTTACTTGGACAGTTAGTCAACCGATTAGTCACTTGGACAGTTAACTGAATAATTTGCTAGTTAGTTAGTCAACTACTTAGTCTCTTTGATATTTAACTACATTCTCGGCAAGTTAGTCAACCTCTTAGTTACTTGGAACAGTTATGTACATTCTTAGCTAGTAAGGAAACCATTTACTCACTTAGCCTGTCAGCGAAGCAGGCTAATTCATGCAACACACATGAATATCGTCACTATTGACACTTACATCCTTTTCGGCGTGATCTGGTAACCTTTTATTTCGCCAGATCCTCCTTGGCTTGCACGTTACTCGTAGCCATGTGAGAAATAAATCGCTTATTTACATAGAATTGACGGAAGATAATCAGACCTAAGTGAAGTAATTAATGACTTTCATCTTTGAACAGAGTGTCTGAATGCCATTTTGAGCTCAATTCATTTTTTTTTTCGAGCCCATATCGCACCTTCAAACTATATCATTAGTTTTAATCTGTAGTGTCGTGAAACAGGACCTCAAGATGTGTATTCTTGCGACGTCACTGTATTACTCAACGCCGTAACTACAGTTCAACGTAACTATAACAAAATGTTGAACAAGTCGTTTCACAGGCGCTCCATTCGTATTGACAACTCTCACTAGACTGCAAAACTGCTCTGCTCTCTGTGCAGCTTCCACTGGCTACTCTCAACACACACACTGCCTTCTGTCTGCTTCCACTGGCTTCTCTTAACACACACACTGCCTTCTGTCTGCTTCCCCTGGCTTCTCTTAATACACACACTGCCTTCTGTTGGCTTCCACTGTCTTCTTTCAACACACATTGCCTTCTGTCGGCACACACTGAAGCTCCTCATTATGCAGTTTTCTCCAACCTCCTGTCACTTCATCTCTCTTCGGTCGAAATATTCTCCTCAACATCCTGTTTTCAAAAACACTCAGTCTATGTTCCTCCCTTATATCAGAGACCAAGTGTCACACCCACACCGAACCACAGGCAAAATTATATTGTAGTTTTGTATATATAGTTCTTATATTTTTGGACAGCAGACTAGAAGACAAAATGTTCTGGATTGAATGGTAGCAAGCATTACCCGAGTTCAATCTCCTCTTAATTTCCTCCTGAATCAGGTTTTAATTTGTTATCGTCGTTCCCAAATATCTGAACTGTGCCACATTTTCAGAACATTTGTTTCCTATCTTTATGTCATGATTTTGCCCAGCATTTTGGACGAGAGAGCAACATATACTTAGTTTTCTCTGTGTTTACTTCTAGACCACTCTCTTTACTTGCATAAATTAAAGTTTCTGTGTTTTTCTTTATTGTATCTACATTATCACCCAGTAGATTACATCATCGGAATAGATGTGTCCCGTTTAATTTCAGTCCCACCTGGTTTTCTTGAACCTTCCTAATGGCATATTTTAAAGCAACGTTGAAAAGGAATGGCGATAAAGCATCTCATTGTTTTAGACCATTCTGGATAGGAAATTTATCAGACAAATGTTTACCTATACGGACTTTACTATAAGTTTCGTTTAAACACATTTTAATCAGCCTAACTAGTTTCATGGGTATCCCAAACTCTGTCAGAATATTGTACAATACTTCCTTCTTAACTGAATCATAGGCTTTCTTGAAGTCTATGAATAGCTGATGTACTATCTCAATGTACTACCATTTTTTCTCCAATATCTGACGAATGCAAAAGATCTCATCTGTAGTTGATCTGTTACATCAAAACCCACACTGATGATCCCCAATAATTTCATCTATATGTGGACTTAACCTTGAGAGAAGAATATTGGCTAAAATTTTGTATGGAATTGATAGCAGTGATATCCCTCGATAATTACCACAGTCAGTTTTATCACCCTTCTTGTGAACTGGTACAATAATAGACTCCTTCCACAGATCAGGGGAATTTTTCTTAAGCCAAATATAAGTAATTAGCTTGTCGATCTTAGAATATAACATTTCGCCTCCTGCTTGAATAAATTCTGCCGAAATTTGATCACTACCTAGCGGACGATCTGCAAATACTTACATATATACTGCATATATTTACAGAATTTATTATTTGAAACTCCGGGATTCAAAGGTGGTCCGTCGAACTTTCCTAACCAAGAGGGTGGTAATCTTGCACAGCCTTGCCCAGTGTGTGGCAAGCCTCGCTTGGAAACGCTGAACCAGCAGTTGCGACAGGTGCAGTAGTTCTTACAGTTTATTGAAGGTATGAAGAAATGCTGACTCGCAGAAATCTTCCTTAGGTCGGTGAGTATGGGCAGTCGAATGTCAAACATTTACCAGGTGCTAAGTTAGGC
Source organism: Cryptotermes secundus (assembly GCF_002891405.2). Taxonomy (NCBI): domain Eukaryota; kingdom Metazoa; phylum Arthropoda; class Insecta; order Blattodea; family Kalotermitidae; genus Cryptotermes; species Cryptotermes secundus. The sequence goes on along the minus strand of NW_019720732.1, from coordinate 218,933 downwards.
TCTGCCCGATAGCCTACCGCCGACGTAACTATCGTACCGCAGGCAGAAACCCATACCAAGAGGGCCGTGGGACACGGGGCTGTGCCACTTCTTCGTCGCACCCTTCTGCAGCCAGAGTAATTAAATCTTCTTCGTGCTGCTGATGGCCAGAGAGATGCTTATAGGCTAGATAAATACGAAATTATGTAACTGAGCTCTACCCCAAACGAGTATGCAGACAGTATAAATAAACGTAGGTAACAGCGGATCCTCCAGTCTTACAAGTTTATTCCGTAGAACCCCAGCCACCGGAGAACCGGAAACGCTACCTGTAGGAATATGTGGAGCTAAGACTTGACTACGAAACCTGAACCCCCCTCCTTGAAGAACTCCCCCAGTCCATACTGCCCCTTTAAGCGGGTATTGGTTTCCAGGGTGGTTGGCGCAACCTAGACTGCCACCCCAAGGCGTACAAGAAGTGATAGCAGTTGTGGCAGGGTAACAGACCACACCTTAACAATGGTGTCACCAGTTTCAGATAGTACACCACTGCATAACACAAAGAAATGAAAAATTGTTTTATTTCTATTCAAAATAATCTCCGTCAACTTCAATACAATCGGTGAATCGTTTAAGAAGTTTTTTAAAACCGTCGGCAAAGGTCTCTAAAGGAACAGCGTTCATTTAAGCCATCACATTTTATTTAATGTCCTCAACACCCTATAACCTCTTCCTTTTGAGGGCAGTTTTCACCTCAGGAAAGAGAAAAACGCAATAAAGAAAATCATGATTTTCTTGACAAGTGAGGGTGAAGCCTTGGCATGATGTGAGTCTCCGCTGTTTCTGCTAGTCCGAGAGCCTGTGTGGAACGAACTTTGCACAGCCCTTCCTCTGCCATAAATCTTGATGCAGGATTGAAGGATCGTCGTCTTGTTGGTGTTTAATTCATCCGACATCATTCCGAGAGCCCATGGACGATCTCGTATCACAGTTTCACACTCATTTTCGATTGTGTGTGTATTTTGAGAGGTTGAAGTACGCTCGCTTCGTGGATCACCTTGAAGATCCTCACGCCCGTCCCTAAACAGTTCAAGTACCTTTCAGAACCCCTTGTACGAGAGAAAGCATTGTCACCATAATGTTGGCGCTTTGCTCCTTCCCTATGAACTGTCACAACGATCTGCACGGCACAGAATCTTGAACACAACTGAGCATGAACAAGAGAGAAGTGACTGACCTTGTACAGGGTACACGATAAAAGAGTCAGCTTATGAGGAAAAGTTGAAACACGTTCCTGCGTGCATTTAAATGTGCGTAATGGACTCAGCCCCGGAATTATTTTTCGAACTTTGTATTTATATGGCTTTAGGAGTAGGGTGGGGTTCCCTAATTTTTTACTGGCCCAGGGGCCATCCGACCTCTCTTAAGTACTGTTCTCATGAATTCGAAAATTACACAGTGACGGACGAAAATTTTCATTAATCTAAAATCAAGTTTCTTTAATTGTAGACCGCTTAGTGTTTCTTTTCAATGTCTTAACATTTATTTATCGTATCATATAAAATATGTCTTTTTTATTGCTTGTGTGGTAGGACTAAGTCCCTTGTACTGCGGCCACTTTTGGCCTATTGTACCAGCCCCAGATGATAGGTGAGGGTGATTATGGAACATTTGGTGGAATGAAGATTGGCAGGAGAAACCGAAGCGCTCGGAGAAAACCTGCCCCAGCGCCAATTTGTCCACCACAAATTCCACTTGACCAGACCCGGGATCGAACCCGGGCCGCTGCGGTGGGAAGCCAGCGACTAACCGCTTGAGCTATGGCGCTGCCATAAAATATAAGTAAGTGTTGATCAGTTTGGGAAAAAAATCACTTTTATCTGTATAATTTAGTAAAGACTTTTAATACAAAATTTGAGCAGATATATTAAATGCGATCGGAGGGGCAGACGAACGTGTTTGAGGTAATGATCAGTTAAGCACTATTTCGAAACGAGCTTATGAATTTGGTTACATCAGCGTCCAATCCTACAGATTTCGTCCATCATTTGATGGTCAGAGGTTTCACTATTATCTCTTTATTCATTTAGAAGCTCGGAATGTCATTATCGTAGCTACAAGAAAACTGTCTGTAAGCGAAACGAAACTACAATAAGATACACAGCAGTTATAGCTATTTACACAGCGAAATATTGTCCTTTTTAAACATAGACTTATCCTCCAACGTAATCCGTTTGTAAATGCCCCATAGGTAAAAGGGGGCACGCGGTAGCGTAGTTGTTTGAGGCACTATGCTACAAGCCGGAAGGTCGCAGGTTCGAGTCCCGATGAGTCAGAGTTTTTCAATTGACCTAATCCTTCCAGCCGCATAATGGCCCTGGCGTCGACTCAGCCTCTAACAATAATGAGTACCAGGAATCTTCTTGGGGGCTTAAGGACCGCCGGTGCGTAAGGCTGACAACCTTACCGCCGTCTGTGAGCCGATTTTCTAGAGAAGATGCGGAAGCCTCTACATCTCAACCCTATGAGCCTTCTTGGCCTGTTACAGGTATAGCTCCTTTTTTTTCCGACTTCCTACACGCAGTTTGTTCAAATTCATAGTGCAGCTAATTCCATCTGGCTGTGTGGAAGCGGTATGTTTATGTTTCTGTCACGAACGTAACTTCCCATGGAAAAACCACGCCTACCAACCAGGCATTAATCGATGTAGGTATATGGTTTCTGAAATCCATAAAAACCCTCTGAACCAAATAATGATTTACACTTTACGTGAGGTTATGAACACTACCTGCTGACTCCGTTGCGTTATTCAAAGCAGTGGTACATTACGTGGTTCATAATTCGTGAGTAACATGGCAACCAAACAACTAATCAGAGACACGCAATCTGCATCGACCTTATAACTGTCTAAAAATTATCCATTATTTATCAGAAAACTGCCTTGTGGAGACGACATGTAACTGCGTAAATGTTAAATTGACGGCTTCTGTGGCTGACTGCAGCTACTTAACACCGGTAGAAGAATGTTCTGTGAAACTTTATTTCGGACATTAAGGGAAGAACATAGACTGAGGGTGTTTGGGAACGGGGGTGCTGAGTAGAATATTTGGACCCAACAAGGATGAAATGACAGGAAGTTGGAAGAACAATGCATAATGAGGAGCTTCATAACTTTTTTTTTCTTTGGCACTACGGCCCCAGCGGGCCTAGGCCTACCTCCATGAACTTCTCCGTTCACTTCGGTTTTTCTAGATCTTAGACATACGGTAGGACTCCTTGGGCGGGTGATCAGCTCGTCGCAAGGCCTCTACCTGTACACAAACACAGAAAAACGCACACAAACATCCATGCCCTGAGTGGGATTCGAACCCACGATCCCGGCTTCCGAGCGAGCGAAGACAGTGCATGCCTCAGACCGCTCGGCTACCTTGATCGGCTTCATAACTTTTACTCTTCGCCAAATATAATTAGAATGATCAAGTCAAGGAATATGAGATGGGCAGGGAATGAAACACGCATGGTAGAAAAGATGAATGCTTACATGGATTCGGTGGGAAAGCCAGAAGGAAAGAGACCATATGGAAGACCTAGACATATATGGGGTATAATATTATGATGGATCATAGAGAAATGGCATGGGATGGTACAGGCTGGATTCATCTTGCTCAGGATCGCGACCAATGACGAACCGTCTGGTGCCATAAAATGTTGGGAAATTTGTGAGTGGCTGAAGGATCGACGGCAAGTGCTGAGGTCAAGAAGGAGATACACTTCCACGCCCTCATACGTCTTCATGGCGTAATGCTTAATTAGTTAAGCACAGGGGAAACTTTACCTTTAATTTACCAGTATCCCCGATCCTAAGCCAGTTCCATCTCGGACTATACGTATAGAGTTGCTAGGACCTGTTTTTTGTCGTGGATGACTGGCGTTGCTACTGCGGTAGTTTTTTGGTCCTCGGAGACTGTCGCGCAGTGATTTTTATCTGTCACGCAATTTCTGCTTTGACTCTCTTTCTCTTTGTTTTTACATTGGTCGGTAGCAGGGCAGGCAGCGTTAGCATTAGCCTGACACGAGACATTTAAAACACACGAAAAAGCCGACACAGTCGAAACTAAACGATTTCTAAATCTTACCGGAAACAGTCCGATGATACCTTCAGATGTATCATCATTTACTAACATTAGTGCGTTAAATAACATAAATCGAAAAGGATTTCAAAAGAAGTACGGGAGGCAAAATTCCACAACGAAGCTTTTCGGAGTTATAAGGATACTTTTGATCTCGACGCCCCGAACAGATCTCGTGTTGCATACATACGCGTAGTTGGGTGGATAATGTTAAAATGGATTTTGTAGATATAAGAAGTGAAAATGAGGTCTGAATTGAGCTGATTTCGGATAGGGTCCAATGGTGGACTTTTCGTGAACACGTTAATGAACCTTTGGGTTCCACGAATTACGACATTTCCTCGCCTGTTCAGTAGTTGCACCACGAAGCTGGTGTAATGCGTGGCTCGAAGGTTCTTTAGGACGCGTCATAAAACAGTGACGTGTATGATCATGCCTTTATTGTCAAGTTAATATATTGCCGCGTATTAGGGCCGTGACCTGCAGTAACGGGCTCTGGATTGGATGATTGGATTTATTAACGCCTTCTTTTACAATATCTTAATCACAATCAAATCACAATAATACGTCTTCTAAGTCTGTTTTCACTAGTCGTTGCTAGGTAATATCTCAACAATGGCCAAACCTTGACAATGTTTTCACTTGCACACTTCAACTATTATGCATAATGTCTTGTCTTCACAGAACTGAACTCTCAACTCAACTCTGTACAACGCCGTTCCATGACGGCTCCTTGATTCACAGCTTCTCAGCTACGACAGATTTTCGACAGTCAGTCGCAATGTGACTGTGATTTGAATTAAGATTTCTCGGTTATTCTGGAACCCCTTGTAATTCCTCGGCACGGACCAAATAGAAGATATCTTCCATTCTTGTATTACAACGCAATTGTCTGCCAACGAGTTATAACGATGTATTCCCTATTGTTGTCTGTATTCGTTGCTGTGAGAATGTTTACGGGGTCGTTGCATAGCAATGGTGATATTCCTCTGTTATAGTAACGGCCCATTTATCACAATATTCTATTTTAAACATGTGGTGGGAACCAGAAGCCCCATACTGGAGATCTTGTTGAACACAAGATTTTTCTTCCTTAAGCTTACCTAATGAAACTATGACGCACCTTCACAGATGTCCTAGAGGAAGTTATGTTAACAAAAGAGGTCTGCGTTGAAGGATTCATACATTTTCCTCTACAAAAGGCGTGGCGCTACAGCCACGGTCTGTAGCTAAGTGACTATATGTGATAAGATTCTAAGCGGCACAGTATTTTAATGAACGGATAGAAGTTTTTTTTTTTATTTCTTGCAAATTTACAATCTACTCCATAATAATAATATGAGTAATAAGTAAATGGTTTAAAATTTGAAGGCTTGTGATGGGTACCATTCATTAATGTTTCTCCGTGTGGTTACACATCATCGAGAAGGTCTTCTGGCCAGATTTTCTTCAGTCTTCTTTTTTCCAAGGGTTTGGTGAATAGGTCACTTATGAGTTGGTTTACGTGCTCTGTTCTTCGGTCTTTGTACTTGTTTATGTTTCATCTTGTATTAATGGTATTTTGAAGTTTTCATGTAAAGATTGGTTAGAGACGTACCATGGTGTTTCAGATATTATACGGAGTGTTTTGGATTGGAATGATTGGAGTATTTTGGTATTTGATGGTTTACTACAACTCCACAGTTCTATACAATATGTCCAAATTGGTTTAAGTATGTATTTGTAAATGTTTAGTTTATTTTCCAGAGATAGTTCGGACTTACGGTTGAGTAGCCAGTACATATTTTTGATTTTTAGTTCAAGTTGACGTCTCTTCGCTTTTATGTGCGTTTGACAAGTCAGTTTCTCATCTAGGTAGAGTCCGAGGTATTTGACCTCTATTTTTACTGGTATAGGGTTGTTGTTTATGTTAACCTCGGGGCATCTACTTTTTTTTTGTAGTAAATGTTATTTGGACTGATTTGTTGGTATTAACGCATATCTTCCATTGCTGTAACCAAATATAAAGAGTGTCAAGATTTTACTGCAGCTTTTCAGAAGCTCTTCTAGGATCTAGATCTGATGTTGGTATAGCAGTATCGTCTGCAAATGTGGCACTTAAGGTATCGTTAGTTTGTGGGAGGTTGAGAAGATAAAATTACCGTGTGACTAAGCAATGCATCGGAAAGTGTCTGGGGGACTTAACGATAAAACCACTGTCGTCCTTAGCCTCCATATTAGATGGATTTGAGTGATAAGTTCAGAAATCTAAACTGTTTTCTTTCTAACTCAGCATTAGAGGGAGATAAATGGCGACTTTTAAAGAATTAAACCCCAATTTTTTTTATTGCTAGTGGGGTGGGACTAAGTCCCTTGTATTGCTGCCACTTCTGGCCTATTGTACCAGCCCCAGATGATAGATGAGGGTGATTGTGGAGCAATTGGTGGAATGAAGATTGGCAGGGGAAACCGAAGTACTCGGAGAAAACCTGCCCCAGCGCCACTTTGTCCACCACAAATTCCACTTAACCAGACAAGGGATCGAACCCGGGCCGCCGCGGTTTGAAGCCAGCGACTAATTGCTTGAGCTATGGCGCGTTCCAAACCCCAACTTACTTTGAAAGAAAGACGGTATAGAAAAATGTATATTTATTCATATCTGAGAAATCATTAAAATTAACGAATTAGTTGCTAATTGTATTAGAAAATTAACGCAAAACGGGAGTGTGAACTGGATAAAACTGATGTAGGATATTGTCCAGATATTTTTTTCCGTAATGAAGGTTATGATTAGTTTGAGTCCGTAAGAGTAGAGTTTATCGACAGCCAGATAACTTCTGAAGTTGCCAATGTAGAAGCCTTTAAGGAAGATGGTTACTTTATAAGCAGTAGCCTTTGCAGATGGAAAGAGTAAGGACTGCCGCTCACAGCGGCCGCGCGGTCTAAGGTATGAACTGTCTTCGCTCGCTTGAACGCTGGGATCGTTAGTTTGAATCCCACTCAGGGTAAGGATGTCTGTGTGTGTTGTTATTGTTCTGTTTGTAGGCAGCAGCCTTACGATTCCTACGGACTGTGTATGGGTTTAAGGAAGTGAAAAAGCGGCCAAGGTCAAACAAAAGGTCTCTAGATAGATAGATAGATAGATAGATAGTTAGATCTCATCAGGCGTGTTAACAGGTGAAGAAAATTGGGCCTAATTAAGTCAAGAGTGATGCGATCATTAATACGTTAAATGCTAGTTTGTTATGAAGTAGAATCCCATACCATTGTTTTCAGGCGGTCAGCGTTTTCCTGTATTCACAATAGCACAGTCATTTCCCTATCGAGCACCGGCAGTGGACTTACTTAGTATCGAGCGTTCTTTCCACCTTCTGGTGGTTAAGGTGTACGGCTCCCAAGGTAATTCTTCACCCAGCAGGTTCTGTAGGATTAACTTCATGGCTTACCTCATCATGCATGGACGTTGTACCAACGATGAGGCGATATACCGCCGAATAACGCAACAGCATGTTTATGTAAAGTGATGCGGAAAGGGAGAGGTCGCGTCTATTAACCGGCGTGCACCTGAAATAATGGGAGCTAAAGGTAAAATTGAATGTTGTATTAATAAATTGATTTTAATGATGTTGTTTTGAAAAAAACGGCAGTGAGAAAAATATTTATGCATTGTATTATTATTTATTATTATTATTGGAGGGGTGGGTTTCGTCATGCACCGTGACCAGTTTGATCTATTGTACGTCCCCCTGTGATATTCTATCAGTCTCTATACCCTACCGGTACTGGTGCGTGCCATCAGTCCCGACTCAGCCAGCGAGTTCGGCCTCTACTGGCTCAGCGGTATCTAGATGCTTCCACCATCTACCAGAGGCGTTAGAGACTATTGTTTGGCGGGAAATGTCGTAACAAATTTGGCTCAGAGGTCTCCTTGAGACATGAGGTTCTTTTACGTGCCGTAAAGCTACGACACGGGACCCACGGCTTAAAGTCCCTCCCGGAGGACTTGTTCCCTGAATTTTTCCGCCCTTAAAAATTCCACGACCTCCGCCGGGTTTGAACCCGCGTACTTTGAGTCATGAGGTGGGAACGTTACCCCTAGACTACGGAGGTCGCTTTTTATGCATTGTAACTCACCATAGTAGTCAGCTGAGTAGGGGAAGAAGCAGAAGGATGTCAACTTGCGAAGATACAGTATTCAGTATTACTAGATTTGAGAACCGGATACAGACTGCCTTGATCTTCAATTTCAGTGGAAACATTTTCTTTATACTTCCTTGCTGATTGGTCACTGACATTTGTATCACAGATGTTATTTCGCTCACTTCTGAGAACAGAGGATATGCCGTCCATTGTTGTAATTGGCTTGCAGGCAATTTTTATGACTGGTCACAAACATCGGTATTGCCTTTCCCGAATGTTGAAAGATTTGGATGTCTGAAAATTCCCGATCATTCATGAGTACTTCCGTGTTTAAAAATATGCGGCTTGGTCACTGACATTTGCTACACAGATTTAGGTGTTCTGTGTCTGAGCTTCTCGACACAAATATTATTCTCCTCAGAATATTTCCACTATAAAATATTTATTCATGAAAAATGCTTAGAAAATGAAAACGACAAATTCCATAAGAGCCTCTCGCGGCCCAGTATAATTGTTGCCAGGACCCACTACTGGGCCGCGGCCTGGCGGTTAAGAAGCACTGGTCTAGACGCTGTGGAATACAGAAAAATAGTTTTTCCTTGCCAGGAATCGAATCCCGACAGTTCCGCCTTTCGCGAAATGGAAGAATAATGTTAAAAGGGATCTTGAAGGTATGAAATGAGATGTTATAGGCCGAATTCAAGTGGCTTAGGATACAGTGTACGTCCAGCTTTTGTGATCTCTGTATTGAAAACTTGAGGCTGCATAAAAGGCGCGGAAGTTCTTGAGCACAAGAAAGACCCTATTCAGTTAGTAACAGTTGCGATGCTGGAACCAATGAAAGTAAATCAGTAGGACACCTCATGGAAAGGTGCATAACTGACAAAAAGAAACAGTAACTTGGATGTTGGTCTACAAAACAGATCTTCATGAAACTCGGTGACCACAGATAAGCGTCAGACATGGTAAATTTTGCTATTGTTTTCATTCAGACCGCGAATATATGTCTTAATTTAACCTTCCTTTTACTCAAATACCGAAACGGAAACTAGATGTTGTAATTCATTCTGTTATTAATGCAGTGATTTTGGTTTCCGACTGCTACCGGTGTCAGTATGGGCGCGAGAGAGTTGCTTGGCATATCGATCGATTAGAATGTCGATGTACTGCTGCTACTGCTGTTGTTGGGTCGGGAGGGGAAGCCGGGGTTACACGGACGATTGTAATCATACTTTGTGCTGCTTTCACTGCTGTTGTGACGGGAGGGGAAGCTGGGGTTACGCGGACGACTAAAACCATACTGTGTGCTGCGGTCACTGTTCTTGTGACGGGTGGGGAAGTCGGGGTTGCGCTGACGACTGTGCTGCTTTCACTGCTGTTGTGACGGGAGGGGAAGCTGGGGTTACGCGGACGACTAAAACCATACTGTGTGCTGCTGTCACTGTTCTTGTGACGGGTGGGGAAGTCGGGGTTGCGCGGACGATTATAATCATACTCTGTGCTGCTTTCACTGCTGGTGTTGGGTAGGGAGGGGAAGCCGGGGTTACACGGACGACTGTAATCATACTTTGTGCTGCTTTCACTGCTGTTGTGACGGGAGGGGAAGCCGGGGTTACGCGGACGACTGTAATCATACTTTGTGCTGCTTTCACTCCTGGTGTTTGGTCGGGAGGGGTAGCCCTGGTTACACGGACGACTGTAATCATACTTTGTGCTGCTTTCACTGCTGTTGTGACGGGAGGGGAAGCCGGTGATACTCTGATACTCTGCTGCCGCTATTTTTGCGACTATAGGGGAACCTGAGGTTAAATGGACGGCTATATTCATACTGTGTTTCTGCCACTGCTTTTGCGAAGGGAGGGGAAGCCAGGGTTACGCGGGCGACTATAATCATACTGTATATTGCTGCCACTGCTGTTTTTGCGACGGTACGGGAACCGGAAGTTAAATGGACGGATGTAGTAATACTGCTTTGAGCCGTGAAATGCAATGTGAGATTTAAGAAACCGCCTCTCAAACTTCATGTCGTTTGTGCCTCTCTCAGAACCTCATAGAAGCTAAGTACTGAAGTACAGATGTACAGCAGAAAATACCTTATTAAGCTCACTAAGCGGTGCTGGATTGAGGAGGACGCCTGGCACTCCTGTTTAATGTTATGTAACTTATGATGAAAATATGGCATCAGACAGCATAATGGTTCGCTGTCCCTGGTGTAGCGGTCTGCAGCTTTAGCTTCTGGCTTCTGGTTATGAATTAATAATATATTCTTACAGATGCCTAAGAGCTCTTTGATACTAACCTTGCACTAGCCAGAAACAGATGTTGTCTGGGACTTCAATTAATCTAGGAAGATAGGTGCGAAAGGTTTAAGTAGTTTCACGTCCGAGAAGTATGAAGTTTGCTTGAGTAAATTGTCTTCCGGCTTCCCATATATCTAACCGGAGTTGACCGAGAGTATGGAATACAGACTTTCCGCGCTTTAGCGTCCAAATTAGCATTGATTGTTTATCACATTATTACTATTTTCATACCAAGGCTCCACACAACGCCGTGTTAACTCGTTATTACGTCAATGATCATCCGAGAGGTTAATAAAATGGTTGAAGAGGATGGTTAATCGCCCAAACAAGCGTTTAATGTTGAAGAGAACGGGGCGTTACCCACCAGTCGCTCGCTTTACCCATTGAATGTAACGTATCGTACTAAATGTTGGGTAAACTTTACAGTCGCGTTCATATTGTCTATTGTGGCGTACCTTTGCTAGGTAATGCCCGCACACAACAATAGAGGAACTGTCACGATACGTGACGCGTACAGCCGTTGCTACGTAGCGCTTGCAGCATACGCGTGCGCGATGACGTCACGCAACGATAGAAGAGGTGATGCAGGCGATATTATCTGTGGAGGTTTGTCGACGGCTTCCCACCGCGGCAGCCCGGGTTCGAGTCTAGGTCAGGTCATGTGGGATTTATGGTGGCGAAAGGGACGCTGGGGTAGTAGGTTTTCTCCGAGTACTTCGGTTTCCCTGCAAATTCTCATTCCGGCTGCTTCACACTCATCATCTATCATCCGGGGCTGGTACAATAGGCTAGTTAGAGGCCGACGTACCAAGTGGACTTAGTCTCACGCTACCCAAAGAAACCAAAAATAAAAAATCTACAGACTCCGTGGGTTTAGTGCGCAAGCGAACTATACTGACCGTGCGACCGCTGTATGTCGGCGAAGATAGTGCCAACTATAGCGGATAGAGGGTGTCGCGTGGACAGCGCAACGAATCCCCACGGCCGTTAATCTCGGTTTTCTAGCCCGGAGCCGCAATTTCCTTCAAATAGCTCCTCAGTTACCCTCACGAGGCTGAGTGGACCCCGTTCCAGACCCACTACTTAGAAAAAATCTGGTAGCGCCAGGAATCGAACCCGGACCTCTGGATCTGTAGCCAGGAACTCTGACCACTAACCACAGAGGCGGTCAACTAAGGGAAAGCAACAAGCAAGACTGCTTGCACGGGCATGTTTCTGCGGGATTACATGCTGTTATATCGCATAGGATACGTTTCGGTGTTGTCTTGACTGAACAGCCTGACAGACAGGAAGCTTAATCAGTGATTTATTCGCAGTGCACATAAGAGATGCTCGTCTCTCTTTGTACAGTAGTTGACAATAGTCAGTCGGCTGCTTTCTTGGTCCATCGCCAGCGACTGCGGCTGGTGCTACAGCATTATCTTACACTCAACTGCCCCTCGCTCCAACCCATCGCCATACCGTTATACCAGGCTACCTGTTACTCCGTTCTGAGTGGTGCACTTGCTAGTTTTCGCCATACACGCAAGAGTACAAGGCTGTTAGACACATTCACGAAGAAATTAAGAGCATATTAAATTTGAGGAATGCTTGCTATTGTGAGTGCCGGGATAGCTTAGTCGGTATGGCGATTGGGTACTTGCTGGTTGACTGAGGGATCGGAGTTCGAGTCCCGGTAGGGTCAAGAATTTTCTCTTCCACACAGCGTTCAGACCGGCTCTGGGGCTCACTCAGCCTCCTGTCTAATGGGTACCGTGGACTCTCCTTGGGAGTAAAGCGGCCTAGGCATGACGCTGACCACCTCCAGCTAGTGCCGAGGTAAAAAAAATATGGATCTATACATCCACTCCCCCATATGCCTTCATGGCGTAGTGCTTAACTAGTTAAGCACAGGCACAACTTTACCTTTACGTACCTGAGTCCTTGAGAAGTCATCAGTCGCTCATCTACTCAAGAATTTCCCAACATATTACGGAACCCGAAGGTTCATTGCAATGTTACGCCAACACTGATACGAATCCCAAGTCAGATCAGTCTATTCCATACTAACTCATTCTATTACTCCAAGATCCATCTTGATATTATCCTCCCTGCTATGTCTAGGTCTTTGTAGTGGTCTATTTCATTATGACAAAAACCCTATATTCAATACCCATGGAAGGCACACGTACAAAGAATGAATAGAAACCGCATTCTTAAGCGAGCCAGGACTTACAAAGTATAAGACAAAATGATGTGGGGAAGCAGTGGTCGGAACAAGCTACTGTCCAGTTCTTGGAGTGAAGAATAAGTTTCGGAAACAAAAACCTGCTTACAGACATGCACAATATGATTTCGTTTCAGTTGCTTAGGGTTGCCCCTACAATTGAGTCCTAGGCGTGACTGCATCAACGGGAGTTCCTTGTTTCTCCAAGGCCCCTCCATGCAAATTCTACAGTACAGAAACCGAGGGCTCAAGAGGTCAAGACACCCGTGACGACCCTGTTTTTTCCCGTTGGGGCCAGAGTAGATATGGGAATGATCTGTCTCTCAGACACAAGTGTGCGCTCTCGTGCGTGTGATCGGCAACCGCATGTCCTCATTCAGTATCCGAATTGCCATGGGAAGGCGCACACTGGAGCGGATGCCTGACTAGTTTCTTTCCTCCCAGAAATATGATGGAACTTTTTATTTGTTATTTTAAGACGCTGATATATCTAGACCAGGTCTGTAAAGTGTAAAATGGTAGAATGATTTCAAATAATGAGCTGGAAAGGATTTTTTAGGCGGTTAGTCGCCAGCTTTCCACCGCGGCGGCCATGGTTCTATCCAAAGGTCAAGCCAAGTGAGATTTATAGTGGTCAAAGTGGCACTGGGGTGGGTTTCCTCCGAGTACTTCGATTTCCTCTGCCAAGTCTCATTCCACCGACTGCTCCATATTTATCATCTATCTTTCGGGGCTGGTACAATAGGCCAATTAGTGGCCGACGTACCAAGTGGACACTACGAATTGGCCTAATCGGGTTACTATTCCGGAGGGACTGAGGAAGAGTCAGGATACGTGGTGCCCCGGAAGAAATCGAACCGAACTCCCGAATACAATCCACAGTTTTACCGCTAGAGCGTCTTGCTCCGTCAGGGTGGAAATACTAATATAACGGTAATTGTTCCTAGGGAGAGCTGAGGTTCTAGTGTTCTGGAGTATGATGTCGTTTATTTTAACAAATAGGTATAAACGTTTGGTTGAACCTGCAGCTTCCATCTTCAAGGCCTAAAAGCTGGAGACTGTATAGGTGTAAAGCTGATAGGCATGGCGTTACATCTAATAGTGTCCTAATCTTAATGTTTTCTTGCTTTGCATAATGACGCTTTCTCAGCTGTGTACTTTACATTCTTACACCTATCTTTGGTCCTCGGTACAAGTGGCTAAAGTGAAAAATTATTTCCAGGATAACCATTGATAGTCACATCACAGGACGCATTATCCCAACTCCAGTCAAATAATTTCAAGAATATTTGTTACTTATTTTCGGCAATTTAGCAACCTATACACGCTCCTGGCATCGGCCTTATTTCCAGGATTTTCACGGTTAGACCATATTACTTTTTCTCGAAACCTGCCAAATATATGCTAGCATTATTCGTAACACCATTATTAAACGTCTGTCCTTTACGTCCGTTCTCATTCTTGTCCGGCTTAGGGCCGTTTATGACTGGGATAGAGCCGGGATAGCTCAGCCTGTAGCGATGGGCTTGACTGCCGGCGTTTGATTCATGGCAGAGGCAAGAGACTTTTCTGTATACCATAGCGTCCAGACTAGCACTTGGGCCCACTCAACCTCTTATGCAATGGATACCGTGGCTTTTTCCCCGGGGTAAACCGGCCGGAGCGTGAAACTTACCACTCAGCTCCAAGTAATAAAAACTATTCCTCGAACAGGTCTTGGAGGCTCATAGGGTTGTGAGACGTCAAGGTTCCTACATTTTCTAGAAAATCGGCTCACAGATGGCGGTGATCTTGTCAGCCTTACCCACCGGCCGCCCTTTACCCTCAGGAAAATTCCTGGTACTCATTTTTGTTAGAAGCTCAGTCGACCCCAGGGCCATAGCGCGGCTGGAAGGCTTGGGTTAATTGAAAAATCTAGTGACATCGGGAATCGAACCCGCCACCTTCCGGCTTGTAGCATAGTGCCTCAGCCGTCTAGTACCGAGGCCAAGATTGGTGGAGCTATATTGCTACTCCCCCATGACAACGTAAAATAAATACCACGGTTGGCAAAAACGGTTACATCTGGAAACCCGAGGATCTAAATTATTCTCATAAAAGCCGCATATAGGCTAGTTTGTGTCTTATTTCCGGCAGCTCTCCTTATAAGCCTCATTACCGTTGTGCGAACTCAGTCTATCGAAAGGCCTGAAAGTTGTCAAAGAAATCGAATCAGGTTTTTCTGAAATATGAGCACACGCACATGTTTAGGTGTGGTTATCGGAAATCGTGATGGAAATTTTTCTTGATTCCCCCTACAGTCTCTGGAGGCGATTTTTTTTTTAAATGTCAAGACCATCTGCCCCCCAGATCGTTACTTCCTCGCGTTTCATATTCATCTTCCCATCTCATCGGCACCATATGAACTCCGAAATTGAAACATGTAGCCTGAACATTAATTAATAAATTATAATCAATTTGCAATAACGTGTTCCACGCTATTAACCCTAGCAATTGACGCAGGGTGTCCGTGGCAGCACCTGACGTGAAGTCCCCTTCACTTGTCACAGCTTCAGTAGCTTCAGTGCTACTTTACAGAGTAAGCGAAAACTAGGAAGCTGTAATTCCGAAATGTTTTACATATGAACGTGTTGGGGGGCCCACCTCATATCCGAGGCGCCACAACTCCGCTCCTCTGTGACTCTTCCCTTTACGTGATACGAAAATAGATTTCTTAGAAGTTTGCCTGCCTGTCTCCGTAATTAGAACGACAGTATTGCGGTACCTAGCCAAGGGCTTCCTGTTGAGAGAATAATTATTTCTTTTGCTGTAGCCATGTTCATGGGTCATCTCTCCAAACGGAACTGACGGCATGTTATCTGTTTCTCTTTTTTGAAGTTGTGTTTTGCGAGTCTGGCGTGAGAAAGTGAGAGCGTTGAAATTTCACCAGAACGTCATACCACCTGCAATTTTAACCTCAAATGTGTACAGAGAACCTTATTGTGATGAAGTTTTGAATGAATTAGAAGTGTAAATGAGATTCATGATGAACTTATGAGAATAAATTCATCATTCGCCTCCGCGTCTAGTCCGTCTCTGGGGCTCATCCATTCTTACAGCCAGTAGAATTCGGCTTCCGGAGCGTGAAGTTGCCTTCTTAGTTTAGGTTACCTTGTTGTATCATAATGCAGTGATTATCTGACTACACTCCCGGACTTAAAAAATGGGACCAAGGTATGACGGCAGAAAGTGTAACCAGTAGATCTTGCTCGCTCTTGTATCAGAATGAAGTGAAGAGCATACATACATATGTTCATCCATCTGTCAGGATGAAACAGCTGGAGACCCACATAAGGGCTTTTCATGAAGTTTGATACCGGAGAGTTTTGCTGGTGTGTATAGGCATATTAAAATTTGGGTTACAAAAGAGTAATCATGGGCACGTTTCTGCGAGAACCTGGAGCGTAACTCGCCGTATGTTCATATTTTTGGAGTGAAAAATGCCCCGATAAACACACGTTTTATATTCAGAATATTAAGATTTTTTAGATAATTAAGCAAAAATAATGCAATTAAGTTCAACCTTTCCTTTATAAATGGTTTGATTTAATTATAAGTTCTTTTAAAATCAAGAAGAATGAAATTTTATGTTCGTCCATCCTTGTTTATTTAAAACATTATACATAAAATTTCGTAAACTTAACTTTTTTCCAGGCCCTGAACTCTTTGGTAATGCCTTTGACGCTCAAATTATGGTCCTCGCCAGTTTCGATCGACTTCATTTTTGTATTAAAGTTTAACTCGCCCGGGGTTTATCATCTGAAGACATTCACAGACAACCGACCCCCACCTTTTCTGTTATTTACAAGTTCCACATTACACAGACGAACTGAACAAAATGCAGCAGCTGATTATCGAGTCTGACGTCACGATCTGGCTGGCATTTCCACCGACGCTCAGCAAAACCCACAAAGTACGCCAGGTGGAACCATCAGTCATTGGGTCGGTTTAACAAAAAGTATTATAGAAATTCTTTAGGATGATTCTTGCCACGGATATCATTTACTCTTCATTTTATTCTTTTCTTTTAGCAGGACCACCAAACGGACTTGAGGTTCAGTTCTTTAACAAAAAAAAAAAGTCTGAACTGGCAAAATCTGCGTGCGTATCTCTCATTGAATATGGACATGACTCAAGAAAACAGCGTAGGAGAGAATGTGGCAAAGAATGTTGAATTAAAAACAAGAAGTTCTGGGAAGAACTAGTCGCCTACTTTACTTGATACGACACGTACCGCATAAAGGAGGACGCGCCCAACAATTTTTATATTGATGCATGTGTATTCGTTGCCGCGGTAACGATTTTACCGAACCATTGCCTGTCGATACGCATATAGACAGACAGAAAGAATGGAGGAATTTATGAAGTCCGCCGTTGAGATGGGCCCAGATGTCATGATGTACATACCAACTTTCGTAAGATTGCTTCAACCATTCTGAAGTTGATTTGGGGTTGGGGTGGGGGGAAGCGCAGGCACAGAGCCAGCATGGAGATTCCATGAATGCACTTTCATTTTTTTTTTCTAAATAAAGAAGGTAAGCTAAAAAGTATTTAAATATTTAATTAAGCAACAGGGAATTTGAGCTACGTAACTACTGCCCTGAGAATACATGTACCAGATGGTGGTTGGTTGACTGGTTGATAGGTCTGTTCCTAGGTTACGCTGTTGCTGCGGCGGTTTGCGAGTGCAATGGCCAGTTAGTTCATTAATTAATTTTAGTGAAGCTGAGAGTTAATGATCCCTGGCCACGCCTTCGTGTGACGTAGCACTGTTGTCAGGTTCTTCAATTCAGCTCAGACGTCGATGAATGCAGTCGCAATCTCTCAGAGCACAGATCAGTAAGTCTACTGGAGCTGTGTCCGCATACAAAACACACAACTAGCAACACGCCTGACCAATACATTAAGTTCGATCAATGCTGTTTCGAAATGGAAAAGCCTGACGTCGCAGTCGGCCAGTGCTGTTTCGAGCCGGACAAGAGTACAGCGACGATAAGAAGGATCATTAAATCGTTGGCGGACTGTAGTTACATGGGTTCATTAGTTGTTTGGTAGGATTACCATGGAGCAGTGAAAGTCTTCGCAAATATTAGAACAAATCCTAGTCTATTTTTATGAGATTTACGGGAATACGTATTGTCTGCAGCATGCATAGTGAAGTCGAGAAGTCCAAATTTCAGTCGGAAAACCTGAAGAGAAATAGCCATTGGGAAGACTAAAGAATACTTACTTAAGGAGCTGAGCCCTTCTTGAGGAGAAGCCAATTCTGCAGCTACTCAAGGATTTTCCAGCATTTTATGGAACCCCAAGGTTCATTGCCGTGTTCACAAGAGCCCTCCACTGGTCCCTATCCTTAGCCAAATCAATCCAATCCATGCCATCCCATCCTATCTCCCTAAGATCTATTTTAATATTGTCCACCCATCTGCGCCTTGGTCTTCCCAGTGGTCTCTTTCCTTCTGGCTTTCCCACCAATATCCTATATGCATTCCTCTTCTCCCCCATTCATGCTACATGCCCTGACCACCTCATCCTCCTTGGCTTGATCATCCTAATTATACTTGGAGAAGAGTACAAGTTATGGAGCTCCTCATTATGTAGTTTTCTCCAACCTCCTGTCACTTCACCTCTCTTCGGTCCAAATATTCTCCTCAACACCCTGTTCTCAAGCACCCTAGGCTAAAGAATAGATGGGAGAATAATATTAACACTGATATTAAAGAAATATGGAATGAGGATGTGAGACACAGGCTGTGAAGTTCTAAACTAAACTTTACGATCGTGTTTTTGTGAGAAGGTTAATGTTCGTTCTCTAGAGTTCGTGACCTGCTTAATAACTATCAGGGTTTCTAGAAACAGCGTGTATGGCACGCATAATTGTGACTTATCCGTTTGATATGCAGTTTTAATGTTTGCATGACCAAAACTCTGTAGAAAATCAGACGCCGCAGTTTGTGTGTGTGAGTGTTTGGAAGGGGGCTTAGTTTATTATAAAGATCTTCATTTAAACGTAAAATTACAAAGCCATACATACTATAAGAGCATACGCACGTAGGAGCCGGCATAACTCAATCTATGTAGACTACGGGCTGGACGACTGAGCCGTCGGGGTTCGATTGCCAGTAGAGATATAACGTGCACATTGGCTCTGGGTCCCACCCGGCCTTCTGTACAATGGGTGGCAAGGGCGTGAAGCTGACCACTCACCTCCATCTAGTGTCGAAGTTAAGAATGTCATGCTCTACCTCTACTGCCGTATATGTCCTCACATCGTGATGCTTAATTAATTAAACCCATGGATAACTTTATCTTTTTATGCAGATGTAGTCGGAGCGGTTCTCAGGCCACGACGATGAGGGTGGCAGTTACAGTCATTAGTACACCTCACCCAGATCATCAAGTCTTCCAGACATGTTCACTCTATCAGGTCACATTCAGCAGTGTGACTAATGGTCACTGTAAAACAAACGTACATGGTTTTATCGTACTCTTATATTTCGACTCGTGCCCCCCCCCCTTTTTGTGGTGTGTTTAGGGACGTGCGTGAAATCGTGACTTCAGATGCGATTATCGCGTGACCACGCGTGTACGTGCCGATACGATCAAACCGTTCGGCCAGACTTTATGTAGTATGCAGTGTAATGGCGGTATCAGGCAGATCATCGGATGGTGTTTGGTTTATTGAGGCTTCTAGCTTGCTTGTTGAGGGTTACTAAATTGCTGGATTTTAAATAGGGGGTGGAAGGGTGACTGATGAACTTGAGTTTGTAAAACTTTTCTGGTGATTTAGTGTAGTTTGAAATATTTGTGGTCCTGACTTCCAGAAAGTTCGCCTGATTTAGTTTTACAGTTCGCATGTTCAGTTTCTCTTCCCCCCCCCCCCCCNCCCATTATTTTTCTCTCTCTCGTATCCTGTTTCATAGGCATTGTCTATATTGAGGATATCACTGAAAAGTATATTCAACGGCCTCAAGTCAGTTACTTCCCAAGGAAAAAGAATGTCTGATCTAGGGCAAAAGGTCCTTTGCAGTACCCTAATGACATTTTTGTGTCATTAAAACTCGGCTTTACAGTAAAGGTAAATACTCTCCTTGACCTTAATTAAGCACCACGTCATGAAGGCATATAGGGGAGTGGAGTATAGCTCCACCATTCTTAACATCTGTAATAATGGAAGTGAAGAGTCAACTTGCAGCCCTTGCTTTTAACCCCTAGGGAAACAGCTTCCGGTCCCTATTTTATAGGAAGCTGGATGGGTCCTAGAACTAGTCTGGACCTAATGATAAAGAGATGAATTCCTTGACCCTTCCGGGAATAGAACTCCGTCTCCCCGGTCGTCCATCTCGTAGACCAGTCGCTATGCCGACTGATTTATTCCGGTTTATTATATCATTTACATCTTCATCTTACGATCTAAAAAAGAGTCATTTATCGTAGCTCCAGACCACCTCTGTGGTCTAGTGGTCAGAGTTCCTGCCTACACCTCCAGAAGTAGTGGGTCTGGAACGGTGTCCACTCAGCCTCGTGAGGATAACCGAGGGGCTATTTCAAGGAAATAGCGGCTCCGGTCTAGAAAAACGAGATTACCGGCCGTGGGGATCCGTTGCGCTGACCACGTGACACCCTATATCCTCTAAAGTTGGCACTAACTTCGCCGACAAGCGGCGGTGGCTGTGTCGATATAGTTCTCTTGCGAACTACAGGTCACGGAGTTTTCATTTATTTATCACAGCTCCTCTGCTTATGCATGGAAGTGTAAACATGTCTATGAAAAGATATGGACGAAGGAAAGGAGGCGGCTTGTGGTTTCAGGAATACGACTTTCTGTCGCTTATAATCTGCCAAAGAACGAAAAACGTACGCAAGAAATTTAAATTCGGTAAATGCGGTTGTTGCTGTTGTGTATTTAGGATTTAATTTCCGGGTGGTGGGGGAGGGTTGACATTTGATTAAGAAATATATATTTCATTTCGTCAGTGCACAAGTAACTGCCCCTTCTACTTACTCGTATATGATACACCCTTCCTGTCCTAATCGAATTGTCACAGAAACTCCTTGTTGATGGCTGACTCAAGGAGCATCCCTCTGGTTGAGTTTTGTCTCCTGGGGCATAATGTCGTGTATTACGCTGAAATTCAACCGACGTTGCGGAAGAACATGCCACCTCCATCTTCAAGGTCGAAGAATAAGCAGAAAGGGAAATTAGCGTGAAGCAGGTGGTTTCTTGTTTCGTTTATTCCTTGATCCTGAAGATGGAGGAGACATATTCTTCCTCAACGTCGGTTGAATTCCAGCGGGCTACATGGCATGTCCCAGAATTCTTCGTAACCAGTGCTATGAGAATCTCAAGTCCTTCTCCAACTGACCACCGTAACTTTGCATTTTTCGGTACGCATAGAGATATCTGCGTAGTAGAATGGTATCCGGCTGCAACAGGTGTGGATACCTTTTTGAATTGCAATGTTTCGTTTTATAAATGGCTGGTTTTTGCATAGATGAATGTCTGAGTCATATTGTGGTATTTCTTTTTATTGCTAGTGGGGTGGGACTAAGTCCCTTGTACTGCGGCCACTTCTGGCCTATTGTACCAGTCCCAGATGATAGGCGAGGGTGATTGTGGAGCAAATGATGGAATGAAGATTGGCAGGGGAAACCGAAGTACTCGGAGAAAACCTGCCCCAGCGCCACTTTGTCCACCACAAATCCCACTTGACCAGACCCGGGATCGAACCTGGGCCCCCGCGGTGGAAAGCCAGCGACTAATCGCTTGAGCTATGGCGCGGCCCCATGTTGTAGTAACTCCAGAATGAATAATATTGTAAGCTTCATATCCTGATTTCATACACGTTTCTTCGGCTTCACAGTGGCTTAGGAAATATGGATCCAATATGAAATACTGTGTATCACATCCTGCCAATGTCACTGCAGAATTAGCAGGTATTAAATGTTTTCATGAGGTTCATTTCAATGTTTGAATAGGAGTTTTAACTAATAGGCACGATTTAATGCTGTAGAAAGGCGTCGTTTAATAAACCCAGAATCTATAGTAAGAAGTACAAGGCGACGTCAAATTAGGTGATCTAGAGGTGACGTTCTGCGTTTGTATCCGGGATGTGTTGGGTTCGAATCTCGGCCATTTCCACACATGTCTAACTGATTTCCCTCAGCTCTTCCAGGAACATGCCAACATGTTACTTCATTTTGGTCATGGCAGTTTCCTTGCACGCCCTGTCCAGTTCAGTAATCCTACCATCCGACACTGAAAGCTTCCTTTGGTACTCTCTCCAAATACACAACAGGGTACAACGTACATTATTTCTCGTCTTTCTGCATGATATTAACTGGCCAAACTGCTGTTAAACTTGAGAATGTCTGATAGATTTTATAGTGGTTTTTACACGCGAAAGTCTCATAAGGGGGGTTTCTCCTTTTTACGCCTCTGTCTGTTGCCAGTGCGTCAAATGTGGAAAACCGCTAGCAAACACACTCCATTGTTTATTTTGTAAATTTCGGCCTCTGCCCTCTCACCCCTATGAGACCTATCGTTAATGCTCTTTTGTTTGTTATCAGATTCTACACTTAAATGCTAATTGTGCCTAACAATAGTACAGGCAATAGAAATATCTCGTTATCCCACCACTGCAGTCATAAGCGCTGTGAAGATATTTTTGAAAAATTGAACTTTTTGTTTCACTATTCCAGATTGTGCTTTTATTTTACAAGCCATTTAACGGTCTTATATTTTTCTTACAATAGCAAATTTAACAAATGTGTAACTTTAGTTTGTAGTCACGCATGTAGGATGAATGCAGATTATGAAAACTGATTGAATTATATTTTGACCAAAATAACGATTGTCTGAAAATGGTTGGGTGTTGGATATAGAAAGTAAATGTGTTTACATTTTAGTCGGCAGGTATACTGGCCTTTGTAATGTGTGACAGTACTCATGCATAGCGTCAACTTCCGTGGTTTACATTTTATGTTGAATAATTAATTTGCTGGCCTATAAATATTTGTTGTTCTTTTGATTGTGAGATATATCTGTATTAAAATGTGTCTTTTGTGGAATCGCATTATCTCACATTATGTAAAAATGCAGAGTGAAGATAAGTAACCCTAAAAAGAAGACAATAGACGGAGAAACGAGGCTGCAGTTCGCCGCTAGCACGTAACTGGCGAGACCATCAGTTGTGTAGTACAAGTACATTTTCCGGTTAAGTTTCCCAAAGCACAGTATATTAAAATTAATTTATGTTACGTATTAGGTGATCGACCTTATCGGCCAGAAACCTTGGAAGTTGAACCGGAAGAAGTAGATGCAGACGAGAGAGGACCATATATTTTCAAAGTGAGGTGGAAAAAGCTATCAAGGACATGAGGAATGGAAAGACTACAGGAGATGATGATGTACCTGGAGATGTGCTTAAGTTACTGGGAGAAGGTGGTTTGAAAACACTGACAAAACTAATAAACACAATATATGAAACTGGGGAGTGGCCCAAGGACTTTTCAGAAGCGACAATGATTGCCTTAAAGAAAAAGACAAAAGCTACAAAATGCAGCGACCATCGCACAATAAACCTTATGGCACATACAGCAAAGATAATAGCAAAGATACTTAAAAGAAGAATTGAATGGAAAATAGGGGATATACATGGAGAGGATCAGTTTGGATTTAGAAGAGTAAAAGGAACCAGGGGTGCAATTGGGATGGCGAGAATTATAGCAGAAAGAACTTTGGAGATAGATGAAGAACTGTGTGCTTGCTTTATAGACTGGCA
>NW_019720732.1:185677-195074 GCF_002891405.2 Cryptotermes secundus | reverse complement strand
TGATGGAAGGGTGTCTTGTTAAATTAAATCTAGGATTGCCATAGCAAAAGCCGCATTTAGCAAGAAGAAGAATCTTTTTACCAGCAAATTGGACTTAAATTTGAGAAAGAAACTAGTGAAATGCTACATTTGGAGCATGGCTCTCTGTATGGGGCTGAAACTTGGGACACTTAGGGCAGTAGATCAGAAACACCTGGAAAGCTTCGAAATGTGGTGTTGGAGAAGGATGGAGAAGATCGGTTTGACCGATTATGTGAGAAATGAAGAAGTGTTATTTAGAATCAGGGAGCAGAGGAATATCCTACACGAAATAAGAAAACGGAAGGCTAATTGGATTGGTCATATCTTACGCGGTAACTGCCTTCTAGAAGAAGTGATGGGCGGATAGAAGTGACCAGAAGACGAGGAAGAAGACGTAAGAAGATGCTGGATGACCTTGGGGACAGAAGAGGATGTTTTCATTTGAAGGAGAAACCTTAGATCGCATTAAGTGGAGGAACTGTTTTGGAAGAGAATTTGGACCTGTCGTCTGACAGATTACTTATGAATGAATTAGCTGCTGTAAAAGTGCAGGGCGAAATCAACGAGATTATAGCGTGAATCGCCAATGTCTTTGCGTTACGTTCCCGCGAGTCTCCACTGAATGTGTGCTTTATTATATATTTGGTATCCGTGAAGAATTATCCGATGTCCAAGTTCCGGTTAGTTATAATAAAATCTGAATTTTTCCATTTTCCAGGTGGTGAGATGTCTGAGGAGAACGAGCGAGACGCAGGGTTCTGCTCCGGCGAAGATTTAGAAGATCCTTTAGAGGCTGAAGACGATCTCCACTCGCCTACAGACGTCAGTGAAGACAGCGTAGAGGTCAAAGTGCTGCCCATCAGTCTACGAAACATCAAGAATAAACGCAAATGTGCTGAGCCTCGCAAAGTTGCAAGCGAGGATGACGATGTTCTTCCTCCTTATAAGAAGCGACGTCACTTCATCAACACCGAGAGCAACAAGAAAGCATCACCAATCCTTCAGGTAGATCGCCCACCGCGACCCTCGTCCGTGACTTCTCTTCCTGGAGCCATAAACCCGCGGTCAAGCCCGGCAAGTCCTTTCCGGCCTTGGAGCCAGCAGACAGTAACCCAACCATCAGTACGTCAGGAAGTGAGACAATGTGTCTCGGCGTCAGTCAGTACTCCATCCCCACCGCCGCCGTCCTACACTCCAGCTCATCTCCCGCGCGCACCTATACCGAGACGATGCCAGTCTGCATACATCACAGTGTCAAGACCCCCTGCCAAGCCCAATCTTGCGCAACCTTACAATGACCGGGTACCCAATCTGCCCCACCAGCAAGACGAACCGTTATCACTGGTATTGAAGAACGTGTCTCATGCAGATGATGACAGAATTCCTCAGAGTAGAGAGCAGACGTTGCATGGCTCTGAAGTTTCCCAGTCGGAGGGACCAGTGCATCCGTCAACAGCTTCGACACATGCAAATAGATTGAGATTCGATGTACCTGGAAGACTTGAGGACGTGAGATTTTATGGTGTAGCAGGTGCTATAGTGAGAGGTTTGACTCCTGTGGGTAGGTTCGGGATATCACAGTCTCGAATCTTACCCGAAAGACGTGGCATGACTACGCAAGTTCAGGACCGTCCCATAGCTAGTGAAACCATTGTCAGATATCCCTCAGCTAATGTCAGTAGGACTCAAAGGTTTGAGGCTGTTGATTTTTCTGTTACTCAAGCCGCTAGTTCTGTCTCTGTTGGAAGAAGGACGTTGTCAGAGTGTGAGGACAGGAACACGGCGGAGGTGGAAGATCTGAGTTCAAGTTTGAAACAGCGAACAAGTAATGGGAAGTTCAGTGTGGAATCTTTGCTTGGTGGTGCAAAAGATTCTAAAGGGCACGACGAGCAAAAGCCGGGCCCCTCGTCAATAGCATCAACATCATCTAACAACAATGATCAGCAGAAACCCAAACAGAGTAGTCTAAATGCTGGTCAGCAAAGGAACTACAAAAACATGACGCGAGAGAGGCGCATAGAAGCGAATGCTCGTGAACGGACAAGAGTTCATACCATAAGTGCAGCGTTCGACACACTTCGACGAGCGATCCCAGCATACTCTCATAACCAGAAGCTGTCCAAGTTGTCCGTCCTACGCATAGCTTGCTCCTATATCCTGACTCTCTCGCGAGTGGCCGGTGCTGACTACAGCGTGGACAGCAGTGAGCCTTCCCTTGCAGAGTGTGTGGACCTTGTTTCTCGTACCATCCAGACTGAAGGAAAACTCAGGCGAAAGAGAGACGATTAGTTTATCTCAGTTTTGTATTTCATTTACCATCAATACAGTTTTCACCGGATATGGATAACGTATTAACACTCACTGACTTCAGTAGATTGATCTGTTGCTTGTCTGATCAGAAAGGCTGATTGAATTGTATTTTAATATGACATTAAATCATTTGGTAACGCATACATTTTCAAACTTACAAATTTCTTTGCAATATTGATTTCTGCAGGAATATTTCTTTTATTCTCAGAAATGATTCCAAATTAATATCGTTAATTTCCTTTGTTGAATGTCATTATTGGTATCATCCTTTCTACCCCAAGTAAGTCCTGGATATATCGAATGGGACTTGCTGGAACTAAGTGAACATAAACATGTTCCAAGAAGTGCATTATCACAACTATGTATATTGAATTTCTTTTAAAGACAAATCGGATATGCGCCTGACCAGTAATTATTTGTATATTAGGTAGCATCTGTGATTTAGAACCATTCTTGAGCTCAAAATTTGAAATTTTTGTTAACATTTGCAATTTGACCGACAAATCAGTTCCGAACATCTTCATGTTATATGGAAGTTGCGCTTACAGATATACATCAGAAACCCAACCGCAACCTCAAGTTAGGTATGGAAGAATTTTCAAATATACAATGAAGATACTGAAACAAGTGATTTAATTATCCCATATCTTGAGATGGTACTTCTGTGTCTGATGGTAAACATATTTGTTTTGTTTAATTCTGATGTGGCTGCTACCATCTTTGATATGCATCCGCAAGCAGCCCGGCGTAGACGAAAACAACGCAAAATGTAATGCGTTCTGTCATCACAAATTAAAAGGAAGACTGATTTTTCTTGATCAATTCAAAATGAGTTACAAATCTTGCATGGGAAACTTGTTCACATAATTTATGTTCTTTCTTCTTGAAGATTATTTATTTATATTATACTGTTTAATTAATGTCATTTCAAATAGTCACTATGGATCTGAGTCATTGTCTCTTCCAAACTAATGCTAATGATAATTGACGCATAAACATATTTCAAAGTACTGTATGAATTTATATTAATGAGAAAGAGATTATATTTCTGCATTTTAAAGTTCAAATCTATAGTTAGTTAAAGGTTATGAACATGTTAGAGAACTAAGAGTAGAAAACAAATTTAAAGTGGGGGATAAGGTGTTACTTCATCTTCTAAAATAATTCCAAAGATCATACTTATCACAGAGTGTAAACACGTTTCTTCTTGAAGTGTACTTTTTGTCTTGAACCAGAGGTTTTGGATGTATGATAAATAAACCTAATCTAAATGAAAGTGGCCAAATGCAATCAAATAGAAAATCACGTTATTTTTTACTTCGGTATTGCGCCGGAGTTTGAGAGTGTTCCTACACATATTTAAGAATATATAGACTTATTAGGATTGAACTGAACTTCCTGATTTGTAAAACATCCAATTTTAGATTTACCAGATAAATTCTTAATTGTAGGAAGTAGAAATTAACCTTATACAGAGATTATGCTACTCAACAATAGATAGTTCTGCGTCGTTTCTTCTTTGTTTCTATTAATGCCGAAATTACACCTATAATGACACTTCAAATATAATATTGTATATTCTCACTGAAAGATGTTATCTCATAGAACGAAATAACCTATAACAGAGTTAAATTTATTCAAAATTACATATATCATTTCGGATGAAATAAAAGATTTGAATTTCAAAAAGTCATCTATTCTTCTTGGTACTCATACAGAAATGTTTCATTTTTCTCCAGCTTTTAGCTGACTGCACTTAAGGTAAAGGCATAACTTAGAATTTTGGGGAAAAATTTTTGGAGTGGAAGATTGCGGCGTTACATAGCGGTAGTTAAGAAATTCTCTGTCTTTTAATGTGTCTTTGTAGATCAATTTATAAACAAATTATACTGTAAGTGAACGCACAGAATTGTTACATGAAACCGTTTTTCTTGACTCTTTTATTTGATTTCTAAATTTAATCTGTATGTTGTTTGCTCTAAATCTTTTTAAAAATGAAGTTTGGAAAATTGTACACCTCACCAGAATGCGCAGAATTTTCACGTGCGTTCTTTGCAACTTTGCATTCTGAATGCTCCTAGCTCTTGCAATTATATTCATATTTTATAGGACACTAGCAAGATTACATAGGTCTACAACTATGCTCGCCGTCTGCTTTCATGCTGGCATATTGCTTGGCTTATGCGACCCTGATGCTCGGGGCACTACGTTCCTGCAAGCGGTGTCTGAATTCCAAGGGACTGCACGGCTTTATATCCCAGAAGATAGAAATCCTCATAACCACCGCTTTGAGAGGTATACCCGGTAGCATAGTTGGTTGAGGCACTATGCTACAAGCCGGAAGGTCGCGGGTTCGATACCCGTTGAGGTCTCTGGATTTTCAATTGACCTAATCCTTCCAGCAGCACCATGTTCCTTGGGTCTACTCAGCTTGTAAAACAAATGAATACAAGGAATCTTCCTGGGGTTAAAGGGCTGCCGGCCAATAAGACTGACAACCTCACTCCCATCTGTGAGCCGATTGTCTAGGGAAAATGTGGGAGCTTCGACGTCTCACAACCCTTTGTGTCTCCACGGCCTTTTAAAAGAGATAGCTTTAACTTTTTGCCACCGTTTTGAGAGCCTAAAATCCTACATTTAGATAATGTACTAAATGGCATAATGCAGATACCAGATTTCATAAAAATCCGTCCAGAAGTTGTCGACTTGTAATATGAGGACAGACGAAACCAGGCCCATATGTGTTAATTTTGTGCATGTTGTACAAAGAACGCATTTTGGTGGCAAAATGTTAAATTGTTGTTTGAGAATGATAAATTTCTACACAGTACAAACGTTTTAAATTTTTATTTTTATTTATGTTTATATTCGGTTGAGTTATTTCTACGCTAATCTGGTCAAACAGTATTTGTGAAAGAATGTTATCGTGATATTTGACTTAATTACACAAAGTGTGAATATTATAAATAGAACATGTAGCTCTCCTAGATTGTGTAGCCCCAGTGTTCAAGGCTTGTACATCTCTGACGGCCTATCCATACTTTCAGACGGTTGTAAGTTGTTCTTGATTTGTCAGCTGTTTTTCTTACAGTATCGCGATTTTTCCACAGTATGATTGAGGTGTAGTTTCATTTTGTAATATTAAGTTTGATTTAATACAAGGAAAGAATAGAGGAGTATTGAGGTGTTAAACACCTAATAATGGGCTAGAACCTAAGGCAATGTACTAATTCATGGGGTGTGTTAAAGTACAGTCCCTCAAAATATAAAATAAAACAGCAATATATTGTCCTGTCTCAAAATACGTTTGAGTTTTCAATTTAATATATGAAGCAGCACAGACATGTCACTGTACAAGTGTTTGCACAGTGTCTAAGTGCTCAGTTGGTTATGCCTGCAGTTAACTACAGTATCTAAACTGCCTAATCACATTGTTGATTTTATATTCTTACTGAGCAACAATTTTGAAATATCTGTTTTTTCTTGAAGCATGCTCTTAAATAATACTATCTCTTGTCCATAGAGAGGAATTGGGAGTTGAGTCAGGGCTGAGTCTAGATTCAAAACTTGATCACAGATTGCAGTTGAACGTCATAGTGATTTCTTTGCCATCTGCTGGCAAATCAGATGGAATGGATCCAAAGTTGTCAATAAACAGAGTGAAGTTAATAATAATGTTGTTTTTAAAGGAACGCAAATTTAGTTTGCTCTTTCTCATGTTGAAAACATGGGATACATGTTAGTTGTGAGATTAAATGTGCTGGGCACTCTACAAATAGTGTATGCTGTTGAAAACAGTCATCTTAAGTATAGGAATTTTGTGTAATACTACTAATAATTGTATATAATATATTGTTGTCATGCTGAAGCATTTTTGTATAGCATTTGTACAGAGAGATGTGATAACAACGGGGGATTTTTTTGTGCTCTTCTTTTGTCTTGTGAATCACAAAACATTAATACGAAGTCAAACCGGTGTCTTGTCAGAGAGTTAAGAATTTTTGAAATTGATAAAAGTGGATTACTAAAAGCTGTATTGGATGTTGTCATTTCATATATACTGCTCCAGTTACACCATAATCGAACGAACTCAAAATATATAAATTCCATTTATTCCTGGTTTCAAACAACTTTTGTGTGTCTTTTTGAACCTATTTGTATGTTTTGTAGATCAGCATTTTGAGTTAACATTTTTCCAAACAAATAATAAGGTATCATACTGGGAAATGACTATTCACACATTGAATCAGTTCGTCATTTTTATATACAGAGAAACTCTTTAAAGAATGCAAACTGGCATATGATGTATTTGGTAACAAATGGGAAAGCTTTAAGTTTCAGACATATTCTAGAATGTGACAGGATTGTTGCATATGTTCTCCGTTTTAATTTGTCTTGTGACACAATAGGTGCCAGATTTTTTTGAGTCCTAGTAAAGACTTTTCCAAATAGGTTCACACGGTGTAATTTCATGCACTGTGGAGGGTTATGTCAACCAAACGTTGTGTGAAACATGTTACAAATCCTGACTTGTCCATCACCGCATATACATATATAGTGGTCCAAATGTCAATTAACTTGGCACATTCTCTCGTATTAACGGCAGTGTCCCAATTTAAACGTGTCAGGCAATTTGTAGTAACATATCGCAGCGTTGTAGTTTGTGCGTTTAACATGGAGGATCTCATTTTGAACACTTTATAAATACACTAATAAATTTTTAAACTATTTTAGTTTTCAGTTTACTATATATTTCTCTGACTTTTGGGCCACTATGTATATCTGTGATCACATTATCATTTCTTTGAATACAAAAATTAATCAAACATCTGCTGGACTGACTTCTGAGTCAGTTCTAGTGACATCCAGCAATAATAGGTATTTCATATGTGACCATCTGCACGTAACACAAATTCTTTTAAATTTTATGACAGGCATGTTTCGGCTTATTAGTCATCTTCAGTGTCACATCGCCGTTCCTACCACAGCCACTTCTATGATTTTTAATCATATGTCCTTACCCTGCTGATGCTTGCTTACCTCTTTATTATTGCAAGTTCGAGAAACGTGTTACGTGGATTAGTATATTGTTTACTTATGGTAAAACCTTTAATTTTTTATTTACAAGAAGTAACCTTGATAATCTAATCACAATCGATCACCGATGATCCTATAGCCAGATTTGAAACCCTGTTTGGTGTGGAGAGCTCCGTGGTAGAATACAAAATGGCAGATTAAATTGTAGACGACTATAGGAGTTTGTCTCGCCTGTGGAAGAGCTTTTGCCAGACGCGCTCCTCTTCCACAATTTGAAGGGATGGAGCTGTGACGGCAAGCGTAACTTTTCTTTGAACCAAGAGGGTATGGGGAAATAAAACTTTGTGATGTATATGTGTTTGTGTGTGATAGTGCACCTGCTCCATATTTTGATGGAAACGGACAGTGGTAGAGTAATTTCTTTGTATTCTGTAGGTACGTGGTTCAAGCGTAGTGGCTTCCACTGTCTGTTAAATCCTTCCCTATAAATTATATTAATAATTATCTTACCTATATATGTAAGGCGTAATATAATAAGAGATACAATAAAAATATAATACACGAAACTTTACGTGTATATGAGCCGAGATAGCGTAGTCTGGCCATTGTCGGAACGGTAAGGGTTCATGTCCCGGAAGGGATAAATCTTTTCTTTCGGCCTTGATTTCCAAAAAGACTCTTGAGGCCCACTAGGTCCATTTCAGTGGACACCGGCCGTCCAGCTCGTAGCCATTTGCTTTATCGACTGAACTCTTCCAGTTCTCATACGGGAATGTCACAGGTAAAATTATTGTAGATACACGTACTTCATTAAGGGGTAATGGAAGACTGGAGTTAACCTCCATGCGTTATTAAGCTAGTAGTCCTAGTAGGGTCAGGCAAAGAATGAACACGAGTGGTGGGGGTTCAGATAGGCTGCTCCACTGTCTTTCGACACCAATAATAAAGCAAGACCGCAAAGCGACAGAGAAGGCTGGAGCGAATTGGGTGACAACTGGTAGGAGTGGAGGAAGGCAGGTAGATGGGAGGGCGGGAGAGAATCTGTGGTCATTCTTTCCTTGGTCGCGCTATAGGTAGGGCAGTAGTTAGTTTCACGTTCCAACCGCTTCGCACTCTTAGGAAGAGCCCAGTGGTATCCATTCGATACGATACTGTTGGATTTGGAGCTGGTGTGTGCGTGATGGCGAAGAGAAAAATTCTGTCCTCTGCCGGAAATAGAATTCGTGTCCTCCAGACCGTAATCGGTCACTTCATATACTGTCTTCTACGTGATCACAATATTAAAGCTGTTGTCCTAAGAAAATCTACGTTAAACTGGCACAGGCTGAGGCCAATTGTTGTGGTGACTGCTATGATTGATTCGGTTTCATAACAGGCGCTTTATGAAAACTTCACTGCCTACTCTCCTCTAAGTATGTAACTTCATAAGCGGCCTCCGTAGTCTAGAGGTAATGTTCCCACCTCATGACTCGTACTACGCGGGTTCAAATACCCGGCGGAGGTCATCGAATTTTTAAGGGTGGAAAAATTCAGGGAACAAGTCCTCCGGGAGGGACTTTAAGCAGCGGGGCCCGTGTCACTCATCAGGATTTGATGAAGTAACAAGCAAAATTCTGAAAGCTTGCTCTGATTTAATTAGTTGCCCTTTAACTCACATTTGTAATCACTCATTATACACAGGCATTTTCCCAGACCGTCTAAAAATTTCAATAGTAAAACCAGTGTTCAAAAAAGGAGATAAGTACAGTATGACGAACTATAGGCCGATTTCATTATTATCTACTTTTTCTAAGATACTTGAAAAGGTCATGTACAGCAGGATAAATCAGCATATGCATTGTAACAACATATTGGTCCCAGAACAGTATGGCTTTAGGAAGGGTGTATCCACTGAAGATGCAGCATTCAAGCTAACAGACAATGTTTTAAAATCAATTGACCAAAAAAGGCATGTAGGAGGAATTTTCTGTGATCTGGCAAAGGCTTTTGACTGTGTAAATCATGAAATTTTGTTAAGTAAGCTGCAATT
>NW_019720732.1:130375-185252 GCF_002891405.2 Cryptotermes secundus | reverse complement strand
CCGTGTCGTAGCTTTACGGCACGTAAAAGAACCTCATATCTCAAAAGGAAGTCACTGAGCCAAATTACAGACGTTTCCCGCCCAACAGCAGTCTCTAATACCTCTGGTAGATGGGGGAAGCATTATAGATACCTCTCAGCCAGTAGAGCCGGTCTCGCTGGCTGTGCGGGACTGATGGTAAGCACCAGTACCGGTAGGATATAGAGACTGGTAGAAATAATAGAGGGAAGCACAATGGACCAATATAGGTCTAAGTGCATGGGGAAACCCACCCTCTCCAATAACTAACTAACTAACTTCATAGAACAGAGGCTTTCTTAAGAAGCTAATTGTTACTCATCTAGTCAAATTCCCCGCTTGTTATGGAAGCCGAAGATTCACTGATTCTCTATAGGAGCCCGCTACAGGCTCCTACCGTGAGGCATATGAATCTAGTTCATACCCTCCCACACTAAATTTTATTTGGTTCATCCTGGTCCGTCACACTAGTAATATTACAAAATTTTAATAAATTCTCTCCAGTGTGACTGATAAAAAGTGTTTTCTTTTTTCTTTCTCTCCTTTTTAATCTTTTATCCTTGACATGTTTCGATCTCAGAGACCATCTTCAGAAGGATATGTCAGTACGGGCAGAAACTGCTATTACAATGTGTTTGGTCAATATCAATACATACATACAATATCATCAGAACACCATGATTATAAAATCTGTGCCTTTAACATCTACAGAGACATGCATGAATACATTAAAATATTTATAAATTATTACAATTAGTCGGTTTACAAAGATTTTGTTAAAATTTAGAACCAGTNTAATTTTTTGGGGTAACTCATCTTACAGCCAAAAGATATTCATCTTTCAAAAGAAAATTGTTAGAATAATGGCTGGTGTTNTTTGTAAACCACACTTGTAAACAGACTAATTTTAATAATTTATAAATATTTTAATGTATTCATGCATGTCTCTATAGGTGTTAAAGGAACATTTTATAATCATGGCGTTCTGATGATATTGTATGTATGTATTGATATTGACCAAACACATTGTAATAGCAGTTTCTGCCCGTATTGACATATCCTTCTGAAGATGGTCTCTGAGACCGA
Source organism: Cryptotermes secundus (assembly GCF_002891405.2). Classification (NCBI taxonomy): domain Eukaryota; kingdom Metazoa; phylum Arthropoda; class Insecta; order Blattodea; family Kalotermitidae; genus Cryptotermes; species Cryptotermes secundus. Next base: position 184,148 of record NW_019720732.1, on the reverse strand, counting down.
AACATGTCAAGAATGAAAGATTAAAAGAGGAAACACATTTTATCAGTCACAGTGGAGTGAGTTGATTAACCCTTTGTAACCTCCCATACTACTCGTATTTTCAGGTTTTTAGTGTTTATTTAATTACTTAAGAGGAGGTAATAAACCTTATCACTACAATGTCAATTTGTCATATTCAGATATATTATTTTCTTAAGAACTACAAATTTTACAGTCTTGAAATTTGGTGTACACGTATGTATGGGGTTTCTCTATTTAAAGACATGTATGGTACGTAAAGCCATGAAGTTATTAAATGTGTTTTACCGAAAATGTTAAAAATATTAGTATCTGAGAATAAAAGTCTAACAAATCTGCTTACAAGTACAGTAAACCCTCGTTATGAAGGACTAATATGGGGGACAGAGTGTCGGTTATCGCAGATGTCCACTATTCACGGAAGTACACCATGGGATGCACAGTCAATACACGCAATAAACATAGAAACACACACTATGATTATATGAAGGTTTTTACATTGGGGTTCTTTTTTATTTTAAATAGTTTTCTAACTACAAAAGCTTAGTGCCTCAGCATATCCAAAAACTTCGCAATTGTACACAACGTGATTGTGCCCGTTATAACGACATTTTACTGTATATTAATACGAAAAAGAAAGTCAATAGATACAGAAAGCCCATAAATACCTGTGTACCAAGATTCAGGCTCGTAGCAGTGGTGGTAGTTTAGAAAAGTGTACCTTAATATGACGTAATAAACATAATGGTGATAGGGCCTGCCACCTCCACCAAACAGTTACGTCATACAGGTGGTGTGCTGAAGGTGCATAGGTTTTTGCGGCTCACGTCACAAGATTTCCGCATTTATACTGCTGTGGATGCTTAACCAAAGGAGAGTGATACAACCCACGCTGCAGACCAGCACAGACCAAGAACCACACTTTCGGGACCACTTAATAATGTACGTGAAGGAGAATACGTGGGCCAACCTACGCTGCAGACCAGCACAGACCAAGAACCACACTTTCGGGACCACTTAATAATGTACGTGAAGGAGAATACGTGGGCCAACCTACGCTGCAGACCAGCACAGACCAAGAACCACACTTTCGGGACCACTTAATGTACGTGAAGGAGAATTCGTGGGCCAACCTACGCTGCAGACCAGCACAGACCAAGTACCACACTTTCGGGACCACTTAATGTACGTGAAGGAGAATACGTGGGCCATGTTTGTGAACCTCATTTACTAGTTCTTTCTGTGTGGTGTTCGAAGAGAGAGAAAGGGTGTATCAGACAGATAAGGTGGATACCAGGTGTCAACACGAGAGGCTGATAAGAGGATATGAAGTTAGGTTGAACCTTGCACTGTATATTCGGATGTACATCTTTGCCTTCAAGTGTATGTACATAAGGTCGGCCCTTTTTATCAAGTCATTCATAACACTGGAGATATCATATGAAGGCTTGAAAAAGAAATAAATACTTGCAGAGTTCAGAAAAATCATTAATGGAAACTTAAATTGAGTATCCGTTATATCAAATGCATTTATATATTTATTTGTAATTTAATTGTCAGTATCCGTCATATACTCGGATATTTGCATTTTAATATTTCCACAGCGAAAGTCGTATTGATATGTTTGAAAGCGCCACTTATTATCAGAAAGAATGAGTCTGTTTATGTAAGTGACAAATGTGAGGTGTCATACGAGTATGTGTATAATCTGGCGGTCTAGACATTTGTAAGAGAAAGGTCCCAGTAACACACAGTCTTACATGTGCACTGTATTTGTATCCACCCTTACTATTAAAGTATTGTGACGTGATTTTTTAAACATTGTCGGCTGCATGGTAACGGTTAGATAAACACGCGAGCCATTGGTAAGCAACGGCTGGCCAACCGTATTTTCTACGCGGTCTGTGCCGAGGCTATATAATGAGGGCCATCGGGAAATCTGACTTTGACTCTCTGCCATGAGTCCGTTTGGAGATGATAACAATAACGTGAGCACTAGAGCAGAAGGTCTCTATTGCTGGGAGCCGTAACCGAGCAACGAATAGCGAAGACTACAACAGATTGAGGTTACGTGAACTGGAATGATTCGTTAGGTGTGTAGATTAGCAATAGTGTTATAACTGTTTCTAGTTACGAGTTATAAAGAGTGGAATAAATTCAACTACCAATCCAAACCCCCTGTGCCTTGAAATAAGCATCGAATATCTGTTCCAAATCCTAACATGCTCGTCATTTATGCTACGTTGTATAAGAAGTTGGCACTAACTTCGCCAACAAGTAGCGGTCGCTCGGGCGGTATAGTTCGCTTGCTGACAAAAGCCACGGAGTTCTTTTTTTCTTTTTTGTTTTTTTGTATAAATTGTGAAGTAGAAATAGAAACAAATAACCTGAAAATCAATAACAAATTCCATTCCAAAAGCAGATACGTGATATTCACCGTTTGGTTTTTATGTGTCCTAACCGACAGCCGCGGTAGCTGAGTGAACTATTGGACCTCCTCCGCCGTTAAGATTGAACGATCATGAAATACTGAGGAAAAAAAAAAACATGAGAGAGACACGCTCACTTTTCGTGAATAGAACCCAGGCCCGCGATTGTAAGTGGACACTCCTTCACACAGGTAATAACCCGAGTAAACTTGGAACTCGTGTACTTTAATGGTTGGGCTGACCGTTGGACAGTTTTAAACAAGTAAATTAGGATTTATGTATCAGTTGTCAGAAGGCGTTCCCCAAACACGAGTGCCCCACCCATGGCTGCCAGCTTCGAATTCATCAGCTTCACTATTTAACATCGGAATCCGAACAGGTCATAATGTTGCTGTAAACATGTGAGCAGTAGCTTGAGATGTTTTCAGTTTCCATACCTGGATCCGGGCGCAGTTTGAGGCTAACATTTAGGCTCCAACGTTGAATATATTAGTTTAACTCTTCAAGGCAATGTCGTTACTGCATGTATCATCTGATTTGAAAGGTAAATTTGACCCCATATTTCATTAATTAAGCACTACGCCATGAAGACGTGTGTGAGTGTGAAGGTCTAGCTCCACAATTCTTGACCTCTGCTTAATGAACGTGAATGGTCAGCTTCATGCCCCGGCCGGTTTACCACCGGAGGAGTCCCTTCTACCCATTGCACAGGAGGCTGAGTGGGCGCCAGAGCAGGTCTGCGCGATGAGGAGAAGAGAAAAAAGTTTGACACTTCTGGGAATAGAACCCCAGCTCGTAGTCCGTCACTATACCGACTGAGCTATCCCGATTTAGCATTCAAAAATACGTTTTGTTCACAGAGAATATTTATGTGTTTCATAAGATTCCCGGAATAAACAGAGACTCTTACATAAATAGCATTAACCAGCTGATCACTCCGGTTGCAATGATTTTTTTTTCTGGGATATAGGAATAAATTTTTTAAACATTATCTAGTTAAATTTAAGGCCTCAAATACTTAAATAATTATTTTCGGATACTTTTTCCTGGGGAGTAAAGCGCGGCCGGCGCGTAAGGCTGACAACCTTACCGCCGTCTTTGAGCAGATTTTCTAGATAGTGTGGGACCCTCAACGTCTCACAACCCTATGGCCCTCCACGGCCTGTTACAGGGATACTTTTACTTTTTACTTAAATTATGAAACGAAATATGCTCTTAACCAGCTGAAAATGAGGAACGAAAATTTTGGATTAGAAAAAAGTGAAGCGAAAACACCACTTGACAGACTTGTATGTGGATGGAAGAAAAATATTAAAAATGTTTTTAAGGAATTAGGTATGAGAGTTTGAGCTGGATTCTGTGGCTTAGAACAGAAACCAGGAGCGGGCTCTTATGAGCATGGTAGTGAATTTTGGGGGTTGTACAGAGTCTCAGAATTTCTTGAGTTTGCTTCTCAGGACCAATTCTGCTCTATGTAGATATTAGAAATAATTGTTCTCCCTTGTTTAGCACTGATACCGTTAAAATCTCTAACTGAACCATTAACATCTACCCGGTTACAATTCGAATGGAAGTCAATACTCGTGTTTTATTTTCTGTGTTCTGAGTCACGCATTCAAGGCAATATGTCCCATACAAATTAATCTCTTCTTCCTATGGTGTAAGAACAAAATGCTAAGGAGAATATTTGGATCTGAGAAAGAAGATGTAACAACAGGATTAAAAAATAGGTATTGAGGAGCTTTGTAATTTGCACTATTTGCACAATTCTGCTAGATTGATCAACCAAGCAGGGTAAAAAAAGTTGGTGCATATAGTACGCACTGGGGATAATAAATGCAAACTTAACTTGAAAATGAGATCCAATGGAACGGTTTGGAATATGTAGACATATATGGAAGGATGGTATTAAATTACATTTGAAAATAAGAGGGAACGATGGCAGGATTCAGCTGGCTCATGACCGAGTTTTTGGCTGGCTCCTACGATGACGGTATGAATCTTAAGATTCAATAAAAGGCGGGAAATTCTTATTCACGCCTCAACACTTGGCTATTTTAATATTACGTTTCCAGCATAATACTGCGCCCATTCCCAGATGTGAAATTCCTGCAAGTTCTCCGACTCAAATTCTACATTCATTTCTCATTTCTCCAACCCTGTGCTGCTACATACCTTCCAGTCTTCATACTGATTACACAAAGAACACTATAAAGTGCAATTTTGTGATGTTGCACAAAAGCGGGTCAAATATAAAATTGGTCAAAATTAGATAAGCGCGTAACATAAATTTCCTTATTGAAAGAAACAAAAAATACGAGTTAATGCATTACTGCAATGTTTCCCAGTTTAATCCTGTCACGACCCCTATCGCACGGAAGCGAAAATCTACACCACAGTAATAGATCACATATATATCTGTCTTAAATGCAAGTTACTATATAGTCATCCTGCCGGTCACGGTAGCCGAGCGGTCTAAGGCATGCACTGTCTTCGCTCGCTCGGAAGCCGGGATCGTGGGTTCGAATCCCACTCAGGTCATGGATTTCTGTGTGCGTTTTTCTGTGTTTGTCTACAGATAGAGGCCTTGCGACGAGCTGATCGCTCGCCCAAGGAGTCCTGCCAAATGTTTAAGATCTAGTAAACCGAAGTGAAACGGAGAGTTTCATGGAGGTAGGCCTAGGCCCAAATTGGGGCTGTAGCGCCACAGAAAAAAAAATACGATCATCGTACCGCACTACATGTTTTGGCCGTATAAGGCCATCATCAGGTGCCTTCTATCTGGCTAAAATTGTTGCACTGTATGTCAAAATTACGAATCGCTTGTGAAAGCATTATTTCCTAATAAAACAAATTAACCTTAATTAAAATTAATTAACAACCCAGTGTTTTACTTGTGGTCGTTGACCTTCAGTCAGTATTTGCTTGAGTATCTTGATTTATTCGCGCAGCATTTCCTTCGCGGTGTGGCCATATTTGTGCAGTTCATGAGGATGCTGATGTGGTGTTATTATCTGTGATGTTATGTATGCACCTTTGCTTGTAGGTTCTGCCCCGCTGCGAGAGTAGTTTTGTTGTTAATTGGTCTATGTATGTAGATGTTATATGTTTACAAGGATATGAGATGAGCACGACATTTAATAACACATAAAATATTCTTAACGCCGTCCAGTAAATTTTGTGTTTTTTTTACCTTTCATCCTTTACCTGTTTCGATCGGAGCGACCATCTTCAGAAGGACATTATCAATACATGCGGAAACTACTATTACAATGTAATTGATTCTGTAATTCAGCATCCCGCTGCAGTTATTCAAATTAGCGTCCATTGTTTATCTTCCGTCAAAATTGCAACACTTTTACATTCTACACTTCAACACTACATGTTTTGGCCTCAAACGGCCATCTTCAGGTGTTTTTATGTTGATATTTTACTAAAACTGTGGCCGTTTGAGGCTGAAACATGTAGTGTTGAAGTGTAGAATGTAAAAGTGTTGCAATTTTGACGGGAGATAAACAATGGACGCTAACAATGTAATTGTTCAATATCAATACATACAAGCACTACTAATACAATGTCATAAGTATAAAATATTATCCTTTAGAATTACTATGATGTGCATGAATATGTTAAAACATTTATAAATTATTATAATTAGTCTATTTACAAAGAACGGTTAAAAAGACATTTTGTTAAAATCTAGAACCAATTTGGTTCCTGTCCTTTATACTACTCTTTAAATTGATAATGTCCTTCTGAAGATGGTCACTCTGACCGAAACAGATAAAGGATGAAAAATTAAAAAAGAAACAGTATTTATGAATCACACTGGACGGAGCTAATAATCTTTTATACTATTGCTAGTGTGACGGACTGGGATGGACCAACTCAAATTTAATTATGAATATTTAGAAACAAAGATCAACTTTCATGTTTAAAGAAAAATGAAGCTTAAAACCTAATCGTAGTTGCAGTTTTTAATGGTAAGAGTAGTTCTTATTTATATTTTTCTTTCACAAAATCTTTCAATGTTTGGCTTGATACTGACAAGTTAAATTCTCAAATCCGGCACAGCAACTAGTCTCTTGGTGTATTTTGTTTTATTTATTTATTTATTTATTGTAATGGAATGGGCCGCCTCTGTGGTCTAGTGGTCAGAGTTTCTGGCTACAGATCCAGAGGTCCCGGGTTCGATTCCCGGCACTACGAGGTTTTCTGAGAGGTAGTGGGTCTGGAACGGGCCCCACTCAGCCTCGTGAGGGCAATTGAAGAGCTACTTGAATGGAAAAGTAGCGGCTCCGGTCTAGAAACCGAAAATTAACGGCCTTGGGGATTCGTTGCACTGACCACGTGACACCCTCTATCCGCTAGAGTTGACACTAATTTAGCCGACAAGCGGCGGTCGCTCGGTCGGTATAATTGGCTTGCGGAATAAAGCCACGGAGTTTTGTTTTTATATTGTGATGGAATTTTCTTCCTAAACCCTTATTTTCACTTCGCGGAAACCCTGGGTTTGCTCTGAGCACCACGTAGGAAACACTGCATTACTGCATAAACATCTATATTTGTTTCTTCTTCTTCTGAAAAGTGGCGTCTAGTGACTTAACCCTCTTTCCCCTAACACCTCGGAATTCTATGTTGTAGACTCCTGATGCGCTATCATCAGTTTGGTATTACGCTCACTGCAGTACGCGACAACAGACGTACTTTGTTCAGCGGTGCAGAGAAGTGAAGGGCATTGAAATACCCAGGTGTAATATAAAGAGTTTCCGTGATAATGAAGACAACTGATAACTTTACAGTGTCACACGTCTCCTTATCAGTGCATTCTCAGTACTGATGTACCGAAATTTTTATCTCGCAAAGGAATTCGTCAGACTGAGGCGTTTCTTATACAACCTGTATTACCAATCATACAAACATGTTACACTCAACAAATTTGTTACCGGTCACTTTGCAGATACTCATGCTATGGACACGCCTTCTTCTCTGTAAACACATGAGTACCATAATTACGACATAACTTTTCAACTGTTATCTTGGGCTGGGCTCTCTCCATACCTACCCCTGTACTTAGCACCTAGAATCGTATTCAAGCGAAACGGAGACCGTAATATATTATCACATGTTAGTAATATGATTTGTTGGACTATTATACTCATAAAGAACTGTAACACTGCAGCTGATCTACGCACTTAATAAATCACTATAGCACACGTTAAATGTCAGTTTGTCATATCTTCACCAGTCGTTGCTCAGTTACTGTTCCCAACAACGGAGATTCTACTTCTCTCGTGCCTACGTCGTTGTCGGTTGGCTACCATCTCACAGCTAACAATTAACTCATATCTCCAACTGTCAAAACTCAATTCAGTCAGTCGGTTAAGTGCTGCTGACCTTCGCCAGCACAGTCATTCCTGGCTTCAGTCTCCTCGGGATCCATGACCAAGATTTTTGTAGTCCTAGACATGTACGTGTTTCGAAATGGGGCCTCCTCTTCGACGAGAGATGGGTCGGCTTTTCTAGGTAGACGCTACTGGAGTCAGAGTCAGAGTTACTGCAGTACTGATTGGTTACCGCCGATCAGTCCGTCTTGGTGACAAGCCCCTTGAGACTCACTGCCAGTATTGTTTTGCAACTGAACACTTGCGGTCATAGTCCTTATGTTACATCCTCTCTAACGAGAGGACTATTCTGTCGTTTACAATTGCTGCTGTTTCTCGCCAGCGCAGTCATTCTCGGGTCCTAGTCAAGCGGTCCTCATGACCACATTTTGCTGTCTCAGATTCGAGACTCCCACAGCTCGGAGGGCCAGATCCCCTATTCATATCCTTCAGGAACAGGCTGGCCCCGTTACATCCTCCGGCACCGGGTTCACTTCTCATAGCTTCTTACGACTCGCAGGGCTACGGTGGAGGTATTCGACCCCGCCTCCACAGTCAGAGTCATTGGCGGATTACCGCCAATCTGTTCATCTTGGCGAGACCCCCTTGAGACTCACGACCAGTAATCTTATTTTCCAACTGAACAATAACTGTTATAGTCCTTATCTAACATCCTCTCTGACAAGAGGGTGGACCTGTAGTTTACAATTGCTAATGGTCCTCGCCAGCGCAGTCATTCTCAGGTCCAAGTTCCGCGGGACTCATGACTACATTTTGCTGTCTCAGATTGTAGACTCGCCAAACCTGGAGGGCCAGGACCCTGTATTTATATTCTCAAGGAAGAGGGTGGCCGAGTTATACCTCCGGGCACTGAGTTCCCTTTTCCTCGCCTCCTACGGCTCGCAGGGCTACGGTGGAGGTATTCGATCACCAGTCATAAAGTAACTCTGATTCTGACACTGAGTTAGTTGACAGTCGACAGTTGTGACAATGAGTTAGTTGTGAAATCGTAGCCAGCCGGTAACGGCGTAAGCATGACAGCAGAAGAATATCCATTGTTGTAAACCGTTACCAGGCAACAGTTATTGAGACTATAAGAAACTGAGACTTAGCGTGTGCGTAGTGGTTTGTAAAGTGAGTAAATTAGTGACGCTATTAGGGGTATTTGTAGTTAAAAGTTTTCAAGAAATCCAGTTACTAGTCTGAATCCCACGTTTATTCACTAACAAGTGGCATCACGAAAGTGATAAAACCGAACAATAGTGATGATGATGATGATGATGATGGTGATTATCATTTTTATCACAATCGTCATCAAAATTCTTTTTAAATATGTATTTCATTGGAGGGAAACGCAAAAACGCTAATGAATTCTATGTGCAGTAAAGGTGCGCAGTAGAACATTAAACCGAATCTGTGTAAGTTTTGAGGTTTTCACGGCGATGACTATGAAGAAAGTCGTCTTCTGGGATCTGGCGCCGTGTATTCTTGGTTTTAACCGACGTTCCTCCGAAACGTCGGTTAAAACCAAGAATACACATCGCCAGATCCCAGAAGACGACTTTCATCATTAAACCGAATCCTTAGAAATATTTCAGAAATTGAAATAAGCTACCTACAAATATTATGTGCCCAAAATGGAATCCGGGAGTCCACAAGAGAAAGATTTGTTTTAATATTCTTCAAATTTATAGACAAATGTGTTCTACCTTCTAGTTCAGAGATGTTGATGTGCGGCGAAATCCTTCGGAATGATACTTATATTATGCTTTCTGAAATCTGAGGTCTTTTGGTGCGAAACGCACTCCGCTGCTACGAGGTTGGAATATTCGATTTCTAAATTAGCGTGCAGTAATTTCGCCAACTCAGAACAAAGTGGGGAGGAATTAAAATGAAAAAAAAATCAACCTGCTGCTTGTTAACAAAGGGAAAGTGACTGATAGATTAATTTATTGATTGGCGGGTCGTGATTTCAATGTTCATTTGAACAATCTCAGGGCTAATCAAATAATGAAATAATCAGCTGATAATGAAGCACGGTGTAGAAGGCAAAATCAATTCTACAGTTCCGAAGTCTGGCTAGGTGTAGAATTTGTGTTTGAATTTTGAGATATCTTACAGTATACATAGAGACTTCTAGAAAAAAAAAATATGTTGCTTGTAGATGCCAGAGTCTTGTACTTGTTTGCATTTGGGAGGGGAAGGTTATTTGAGCACGCTGTCTGTATGTGGGCTGTGTAGGGCTGGGTGATAGGGTGAGTGAGGAATGTAAGTTGAAATGGCTGGGTGATAGGGTGAGTGAGGAATGTAAGTTGAAATGGGTTTGGGAGGAAGCGGTCGTGGCCTAACCGAGACATTATCTCTGCATTTGCCTAGAGGGACTGAAGACAGCTACGATACGGTATCCCAGCGAGTTTTGGGGCGGAACTTGAATACTCTTATGATCCTTATCCGTGCTTGTGCAACTCAGTCAAAATCCGCTACTTTTCGATGTTTCTTCTGTCTGCTTTATTTCACATGTCTCGGCTTACCTGGCCATCATCAGGTGTACGAGGTGTGCTTAAGGAGTCTGCTCTGCTTTCCTTTTTGTGTACTGGACGCTTTTAGATGTTTCGTTCAGGTTATGTTACGCCATGCCTTCGTGTCTAACCACGTGTTTGGTTTATATTTTTTGAATATGTTGCTTTGCAGAGCGGATATAACTCCAGCTTCTGCTCCCCCTCACAATTATTCCAAAAGCTCCTCCTCCTCATCGTCATCATCATCCGGGGTTGGTACAATAGGCCTCTTAGTGGCCGACGTATCAAGTGGACTCAGTCTCACCCACCCCAAGAAAGAAAAGAAGAAATCTCTGTACTTCATAAATTTGTTCCTTTTGAAACTTAAAGAGTTCTGGTAAAACTGCTTTGGCAGATCACTGTCCTATCTATGCAACCGTTAGGAGGACCAACGTTAGGCCTTCTCAAGAAGTTTCACGTCATATCCTCAAGACCAGATAGGTTAGCACAAAATTTGGGGCTTGATGGTCAGGGCTCCATTCCCAGGAGGAATAACAAACTTTTCTCTACTCCGCAGCATGCAGACCGACTCTGAGGCCCATCCAGCCTCCTATTCATTTGATACGGGGTGCTTCTTACCCAGAGACTAAAGTGGCCGGAGCATGAAACTGACCACTCACTTCCATCTAGTGCCTAGGCTAAGAACTGTAAAGTTATATATCCACTCCTCCGTATGTCTTCATGGTATGGTACTTCATTAATTAAGCATAGGGAAAAATTTACCTTACCTTTTTTCCTCCGATCCAGATGAAGTCGCCATGACTTGAATCCAACGACCTCCGTCGCAGGGACAGACTATAAGTCCAGAAAGTGAGTTTGGTATTAATATGGGGAGGTTTCATTAGATATGTTACGTTCCTCATAAGGACTGAATTATAAATGTCTGACGTACTGCCTGATACATTACTTGGTTTTCCTCTGCCCCCCTCGAGGCAAATGACATGACAGCATTTATTTTACTCACTTCTGCTTCTATTATGTCCCACTCAGAACTCGTAATTATCCCGTCATTCTTTGCTCGTCCACACTCTTTTAATAGGTGACTGGAACGGGCCAGCAGTCCACAAGGGAAACTTAACATTCTTAATTAGGTTCCACGCCACGAACATGCATGGGGGAGTGAAGGTATTGATCGGCATAGCTGGCACTAGAAGGAGACGTGTGATTGGACTTCACGCCTTGGCCACTTCATCCCCGATACTGGTTCTATTTGAAGCGAAGTGGTCCTTCAGAGTCTCTCTGGACACTAATTAATTCTTCAATTATGTAACGGCCCTTTTTCAACCGCTCGAGCTGTGTGGTGTCAAATTGTACATTAATCTGCTAGCGATTAATAGGTAAGACCAAGGACTGAAAAGTCCGCGCCATACTTAGCGTTACTATCCCATCATTTTCATAGAGGGATTGAGAAAACCCTCAAGAAAAATATCTTGGAATAGCAGGTCTCGGAGCCCCGAACCAGGGTCTCCGGAATATGAAGCAGGAATTCTATGCACTGAGTCCCTATGTTCGGTAATCTTGGATGTCAGACGAAGAGAAAAATTCCTACGCCTGCCACAAATGGAATCCCGGTAGACTGGCATGCAGCCAGACACTGTACTGATTGTCGATATGCACTAATGAAGCTTCTGCTATATTACGTAATTCTGTAGTCGAGAAATCTCATTCCCATCAACCGGTCTTTCAACCTGCTACGCGGAAGCTCTAACCTAAGCGCCTGCCTCCTCGAGAGAGCAAATAAACAAATTAACAACTGAGTGATGCATAAAACCCCTACAGGGTTTACTTTGCTTTACTTGCTTCGACTGTGCCTTCTTTCTCACTCATCTCATGAATGGTATTACAGCCCCCGCTAGGTCGCCTCCCCACCTGGAATCGTACCAGTTCTGTGACGTCATTGGTTTGAGATTCAACACACAGTTTGTGTGCTTCCCTTGGTTGAATGTACTGACAGTGCAGGGATAAGAAAAACAGGGAAACCAACTTAGAAAATCTGTGAGTCGATTGTCTAAGCAAAATGTGGGAGACTGGACGTCTCGCAGCCCTATGGACCTTCACGATCCCTTACAGGGTAGGTCTACACAAGGCGTATCCTGGTTTATGGAGTAGATTAACCGTATGTATGCTAACAGCTCTGTCTTACCGTATGTAGATTGTGTGGTGTATCTATAGTTTAAAACACATATTGTCTTTTTTGAACTGTTTCATTTTGGTCCGTTCTATTGGTAGTTGGTGACATATTGTCTTGTTAATTAATTCAGTGAGGCAGAATTCTTTCTGAAAAGCTTATGGTCTCTCAGCTAGTCAGAAAATTCTTCTCGTTTTACGGAAACGGACGTTCATGACTGTGTTAACAGACTTCCGCCACTGGGTACTACCTTAATGCACGTGAATCCAGACCACAGTCTTGCCCTACTTTAGGATTGATTTTAATAACATCTTACGCCTGGCTGTTAAAAGTTATATATGTATGCCTTTCAGTTTCGACTAAAATTCTGAATGAATTTCTAAACTCTCCCCGGCTTGTTACATACCCCGCCTATCCCCATACTCTTCAGTCCTGGGAATTTAATTTCACCACATTTGACATGAGTTTTGAAAAACATCCCTTGTACTAGAATGGTTTCATTCACAGTATTATTTTGATTTCATATAATGATACTCTCAGTGACTCAGTTGATACATTTTGAATGATTAGATGGTAGAACCGGGATAGCTCAGTCGGTATAGTGACTGGCTGGACGACCGGCGTTTGAACATCGGCAGAAGTAAGCGACTTTTCTGTACTCCACAGCGCCCAGACCGACTCTAGGGGCCACCCAGCCTCCTACCCAATTGGTAAACCATGGGAAATCTCGGTCAGAATAACCGGCATCTTAGCCGCGGTTCTAACAGATCACCTCTTGAATACAAGCCCGAAGGGTTGCCTCTTGAGTCCACTCATTCAGTTACACCGTGTTAATTATATGCTTCTCATGCTTATGAAGTTAGCATTGGCACAGAAAAGTATGTAACATTCTGACCGTACTACGTTAAAGGGAAACAAGTGAATATAATTTAATTCAGCTATTTTGAAATACTCGTATGAGTTAGAAGTACAGCGTATTATAATGCGACGTATATACCCATTCTAGGCAGCGACTCGGTAAACATATTCCTGCGCAAGCAAACTCTCTCAACAATAGGACGTCTATTGCTAGGTAACGGATCAGTAAACACACCTTCTTAACAACAGAGGCTGTGTTCTCCGTGGAGTCCATGCAAAGTTGTTGTAAGGAAGTGTTCAGAACAGTAGTCCAGTCGGAAGTGAAGGGTCGAGCTTCGAGACGCCGGTCTGCCAGGATATGAGCTTGGGATCAGAGGATTTGAGTTGATTTGAGACTTCGGAATTGGCAGTTACAGAACAGTAGCAAGAAGACAATTAGCCTGTGAAAAGAAGACTTCATATGTGATCTGAAGTGCCAGTGAGACTGAAAATTCCGTTGCCAGGATACGACTAGTGAAGACTGAGAACCCTAGTGCATATGTAACTGTAAAGTGTGTAGATAAACGATAGCGCTGTATTACCTGTAGTCTCGAGTTGTGAATGTATAAGGTAAAAAATCATCTAATCTAAACCCCGTCTTATAAGTCACCCCTACACATGACAATATTATGAGAGTAAGGTGTCACTTTAACGTAATTTCTTACTGTTTTTTACTCAGTTTTATTTAGCTTTCCATCGTAAATGAATAACATTAAAATTTCATTTAAATTAATTTTTTTCGTGAGTAGATCGACGTTAATACTAAATGAAGAAAAAAGACTCTTGCAAACCGTAACATAACATTCGGTGATTTTCTCTGTGATTGTGCAGTGCGCATGAGTTCGACTCATCATTATTCTTCGAAAAAGGAATCTCCTACTCGTTCTACAGACTTGAATGAGGTTAAGAGATCAATTTCAGATAGACGCTGTGAAAGATGGGCGCCACCACTGTGAACTTCGCAATTCATGGCTGCAGCCAACGACATTTTCAGGACATTCTATCGCAAAACAAGAGGCCAGACACCTGTAACGTTCTGCTGAGAATGTCACAGACTTGTAACCCAAAGCCTGTTTGTCACGTCTTTGTGCGACTGGCGTTTATTACAGTTTGCTTGCCGTCTTCAGTTCTTGTCTAAAGATGTAGATTACTGTATTAGCCCGAATACAAAGTGAGTTTCCCCCCCCCCAAAAAATATTCTGCTTCTTAGAAAAGAACGGTCACTTCATTTTCAGATCCTAAATAATGAACACTAAGAAAATGATTGTGAGGAGTTCAAATTGTCAATTCTAGTGATATTCATCGAATTATTACATTTTGTATTTATTACATATTTCTTAGTAGTATAGTTTTACTTCTTTGTTTACAACCTTCAGAGCTAAATGACATATTCAATTTTGGTTAAAAACTGTGTTTATGATTTTCTCATTGGAAATATTGAGGGGGAGCACATAAATTTATGTATAAATTTTATTTGGGTATATACTGCACGTTGGCTGCTGACTTTTGGATGAGGTTAGTTATGGTGCATATCTTAAGATTTTATTTTTAAAAAATATACCCTGTAATATCACAGCACATTCCAGGGCCCTTTTTAAGCGAATTTCAGGATTCTAATAAATTTCTGAAATACACGTATAAGTGCTACAAAAATATCCGTTGTTTTATTCCGCAAGCGAACTATGCCGACCGAGCGATCGCCGCTTGTCTGCGGAGTTAGTGACAACTTTAGCAGGTAGAAGGTGTTGCGTGGTCAGCGCAACGGATCCCCACGGTCGTTAATTTCAGTTTTCTAGACCGGAGTCGCTATTTCCTTGAAATAACTTCTCAGTTATCCTCACGAGGTTGAGTGAACCCCGTTCCAGACCCACTACTTCTCAGAAAATCTGGTAGCGCCGGAAATCGAACCCGGACCTCTGGATCTGTAGCCAGGAACTCTGAGCACAAGACCACAGAGGTCTTTATAAAGTCGTAACTTATGTTATCAAATCCGAATACTGCAGTCATATTGCTAGCACCCCTGCTTCATATTCAGGAGGCCCCAGGTTCGATTCTCATGCCAAAAGTCGGTTATTGTGACTAATGGATTCCATGATATTCCTCAGTACCAACAGGAAATTACTGGGGTAGCATCATAAAGCTGGCCACGATTTCTTACATCCTCATCCCTACCAATATATCCTTTACTGTCAACATTCTATTCCAGTATACATAACCTATGCAGTAGAGAAAACATCGTTAAGTAAACCCAGAACGAACCAGAAATATTACCAATTATATATTAAAATTAAAGTCTTACACTTATGTAATGGATAATTGGTAATTTTATGCAGAACTGTTAACACGAAAATCATTTCAACAGGAGCAGAAAAACAATGTGCAGCTTAGAGCGAAATAATCTGGCCAACCAGTTGAAAATAAATACTTTCAATATGTTCGTAATAAATTGCGTAGGACACTAAATTGCCTTTCATGTAATTTGGCCTCTACTTCGTTTCTACTGTTATTTCTTTCGCTGAGAATCTTGAGAAAGGATTCATGAACCCGATTCCTTTGCAGTTTATTTAATGCAATCTCTATTAACCGTTTAACCGCAGCGTTCCTGGCTACAGATCCAGAGGTCCAGGTTCGATTCCTGGCGCTACCAGATCTATTCTGAGAAGTAGCGGGTCTGGAACGGGGCCCACTCAGCCTCGTGATAATAATTGAGGAGCTATTTCAAGGACATAGCGGCTCTGGTCTACAAAACCGAAATTAACGGCCGTATGGATTCGTTGCGCTGACCCTCTATCCGCAAAAGTTGGCACTAACTTCGCCGACAAGCGGCGGTCGCTCGGTTGGTATAGTTCGCTTGGGGACTAAAATAACGGAGTTTGGTTGTTTTCTATTATCTATTTGAATCCAGCATGTAAATAGCAGAACCAGGAGACGGACATGAAGTCAAGAAAAGACCGGCGACAGGGCCCGTTCCTGCCGCCAACATTTCTATCAACGCTCCCTTTGAAATCGAACCTGACCGAATGTTAAAACAAAACGAACTTTTATAACAACTAATCAATAGGCAGGCGTGCCAAATGTGTCCGCGACTATACATTTGTCTAGACGCTTGGGTCAGAGTGCAGACTTGATCGTGAACTGTGCTGTCGTAGGCCTGAAAGGAGAAGCATCCATAAACTTACAGACAGTGACGTGTAAGGTAGTCGGCTATCAACTGCACAACTCAACTAAACTCTGTTAAAGTGAACAGAAGTTAGTCTATCCCCACTCCCGCGCTTTAAAACACTTTCACTTTTTTGCACTCTCGGACACGCTAAAATATTTTGAAGATATTTTTCTGGAGGTGGTACAGAACCTTTGATTTATATATATATATATATTGGTGTGCTATATGAAATGTTCAAATCTTACATATCTATTTATTTTTGTTTGTTGGCATGATTAAGTGAAGGAGGATGAGGTGTGCAGGTTATGTAGCACGAATGGGGGAGAAGAGGAATACAAATAGGATATTGGTGGGAAAACCAGAAAAAAAAAGATATTACTATGAAGACCAAGATGTAGGTGGGTGGACAATATTAAAATGGAACTTAGAGAAATAGGGTGGGGTGGTATGGATCGAACTGATCTGGCTCAGGATAGGGACCAGTAGAGGGCTCTTGTGAACAAGGTAATGAACCTTCGTGTTCCATAAAATGCTGGGAAATTCTTGAGCAGCTGCAGAATTGGCGGCTCCTCAAGAAGGGCTCAGCTCCATATGTAAGTAAGTAAATAAGTAAGTAAGTAAGTTGGTGTATGAATTCAGTGCGCAAATCAATAAAGAAATGATAAAAGTAATGTCTTTCTTTTTGTGTGTATATTTTTGTGTCTCCTTCCTCTTGCTTACTTTATAATCGGCCTTTCGGCTGTTGTGTAAGCACATAAATGAATAAAGAATCTAATTGAAAATACTCGTTTGATGATCAGTATTTGTTTCAAATGTGGTGATTTAAGAAATAATAACAGTTAATTTGTTGTAATTTATGTGCCATCTGTGAGTGTTGTGTAGTCGGTTAACAAAACACAATAGGACAGTCTAGAAACCAGTTTGCGATTATGCTGTTAACGCTCACATATTCATATTGTCAATTATAAGCCTAATGAAGATATACGGACCCATGTAGCATATTACAGTCTTGCATTAAATTGCGGAGCGAACTCAACGGACTATGTACTCTTTCGAAGGAAACCCATTTTTTTCTCGCGAGAGAGCAATGCTTAACCTTTATTTCAGATGGGCAGATGAATGTAATGAATGAATGATGATTGATTGATTGATTGATTGACTGAAAGGTGGATGAATGAGAGGATGGAAGGACGGACAGGGGTGTGAATGTGAGTGTGGACGAAGAGAAAGCTTTGGTAGGCAGGTTAATCTACTGATAGATGGTCTTCCGTGCAATACAATATGGGGACCGCGCGAAATCTCTAGGTTTATTTACTGCCTTCCGTATCTTATCGATAAATAATCGATCATTATAGCTGTACATTAATTTCTTGTAATGGCGGTAGATCACAAACATACTTAAGCTTACACATGTCCATTTTTGTAAGTAAAATAACATGATGTTTGCTCGAATCTCTGAGCTAATGTCTGCCACAACTCAGACGGACTACTAAAAATGTATGACGTTGGATATATTGCTCATAGATACATCAGTAAGTGTCATAATTGTTCGCTTGTATTATTCGTTAGTCTCTGAATATGGTTTGGAGAACATTTAACTGAAAGAAGATGGCGTAAGTTTTTGCCTGAGCGGATGTTTTCATTGTTTAGAATGCCTCACTTTTCTTTAAAGAGACGCTGAAGGAACCGATAGAGCTTTCATTGGATTTGATCCAGGAAATATAAGGATACATAACCTCAGTTGATTTCATAGGCTTATATACAGCAAAATAAAACCGATTTTCAGGAAGTGGACACAATTTTAAAGGTTGCAGTAAAAGCTCTGTCCGAATGATTTAAATTTAAATTTATGGTGTCTTAGCTTTTAGACTTCGATAAATGGAAAAGTTTGATTCGTTGTAAGGCATTTACCTGTCAGATATTTATATCTGTTTTCCGACTATGAACTATTCAGGTTATAAGTAAGAACTTAATGCAGACGTTTTAAAACGAAATTTTAACATGTTCTCGGTAGATATTGACATTTATTTCCAACTAAGATCAGACATAAAACTTCAAATTTATGGAGATTTTATTGTACTTTCTGTCAAATATTATTAAGATAATCGAATCACGGACGACAATATGGGCGGGCGAAGCATGTAGAGGGCACGAGAGAGGAGATACACATAGACATTTTGAATAGGAACACTTGGAGAGTAAGCACACATGAGAGAATAAGGTGCTTAACTAATTGAGCACTATGCCATGAAGGCTTATGGGGAAGTGAATGTATAGATCCACATTCTCCTGACCTCGGCACTGGTTGGGGGTGAGTGGCCAGCTTCACGTCCCTGTCGCTTTACCCCCGGGGGAAAGAGCCTCCGGGACCCATTGGATAAGAGGCTGAGTGGGCTCCAGAGCCAGTTTGGACTACCTGGAGAAGAGAAAATTCTTAACCTAACTGGGACCTGAACTCCGTCCCCTCGGTCATCCTGCCCGTAGCCAGTCGCTACACCGACTACACTATTCCGTTTCTTAGATGTGAGAATTGGATTAATATGTGTTTTAAAGAAAGTATAGTATTAGAGGTTGTAGATTGGATTAATCTGGCTCATATTAGGGACCACTGCCAAAATGATGTAAACACGGTAATGAACCTTCGGGTTCCACAAAACACTTTGAATTTTTTGACGAGTTCACTAACTATTAGCTTCTCGAGAAGGGCTCTGCTTCATGAAGTTATTTAGTAAAAGCTCTAGAAGTTGGCAGAATGCAGGATGAAAGTGTAACAGATATGAGACTTAAGCACTGGTAAAGTTGCCTATTCTGATGTTTAGGATGCAGGCGGTCGCCCCAAGTTTACAGAGATATGAGATATGCTGCCTCAGTTTTTAAGAGACTGCCCTGAGTGCCCTTCAGATGGAATCAGTGTATTACTCCGAATCGCTGGTAACCCCCTGTCTGATCAGTGAGCATCATAACACAGGAGACGACGAAGTGGATGGAGATGAATATTCATCCAGAAGCTCCAGGCGTTTAACCCGGGCAAAGACATCACAATATTCGCCGGAGAAGGGGCTGTGTGGGCCGCAGAGCCAGTTTCAATTTGATGGAGAGACGTCACAGCCCTTATCGGAATTCCACCCCCTGACGTGAAGCCACTTTACTGTCTTCCCGACTCATAATTCAGGTGAATTAGGATATTGTAAAATATATTTGTATTTCGTTGACCTTTCAGGCAACTTAAGAGGAAGCCAATAATTACCAGGAGAGAATTGTGATTAAAATCGAATTAGGCTCGTATCTCAATTGTTCCAAACCCTTCACACATATCTGAGCCTCACTTTTGATGGAATTCGTTATAGCCAGGCCTGTACTTACGCTGTCACCTTAACCAGCATCCTAAATAGGCAAATATGGTTGATCAGACATCATCTCTGTCCTCAGACCCTTACAAGGGCAGGTGTAGACCTTCCTCTAACCCTTATCAACCTCCCTTTTTCATTCCGCAACCCCTATTACAGCTTGAGTAATGATTAAAATAAAGTATACTTGATTATAGAATGCACCTTGAGATGCTATTCTGTATCGTGATAGCCTTCCTCACAAGCAGATGTTTCGAACTGAATGACTATTGCAACATCCTTCCCACTCATCCGTACGTACAGTAAAATTCAAACCTTAAAGATTGTTGTATACTAATTCAATGTAAGCTTTCACACGTCAACTGTGTTTTTAGAATTAATTTTTGCATTAAAATATTATTTAAGTTGGGTACCGTTGTTGTAAAAATTAAGAACATTGTTGCCTCTATTTCTTTATTTGTATATTATTATTATTATTATTGTTTGTGTCGAGAATAATTTATATGTTATGATTTTTGTATTGTGCTCTACCACATGTTTGCTATTGTTACATAATCTGTAGTGGGGGCGCGCGGTACCGTAATTGGTTGAGGCATTATGCTACAAGCCGGAAGGTCACGGATTCAAGTCCCGTTGAGGTCATTGGATTTTTTCAATTTACCTAATCCTTCCGGCCGCACTATGGCCCTGGGGTCAACTCAGTCTCTAGCAGAAATGAATTCCAGGAATCTTCCTGGGGAGTAAAGCGCGGCCGGCGCGTAAGGCTGACAACCTTACCGCCATCTGTGAGTCGATTGTCTAGAAAATGTGGGACCCTCAACGTCTCACAACCCTATGGGCCTCAACGGCCTGTTACAGGGATAGCTTTACTTTCACTTACATAATCTGTAGTAATAGAAAGCCCAATATAGATATAATCAGAATAAATCAAGTACATGAATAAATGTAAGTCTACGTTGATTTTTAAGCGGTGTCGTAAAAACATGAAGAAAACCCTGAAAATTCTTGGCAAGGCTTCCAATGCAGACATTCAGATATGGATAGAGATATACCTCGAAATTAAATTGAATGAAAAAATTCAGTATTAAGCTTATAAATTAAAAAGCTGAACTGTGGTCTCTTGATTATCATAAACAATGTTGTTAGTGGCTACCAGGTCCATGTAGAAAGGTGTGTGTGTTGGGGGGGGGTTCGCGTCTATACTCTTGTTTTATTTAAAAAAAATTGAAGTAAGATCGCAAGAATGTGGAATTCTGCTTAATTGAATTATTGACATGCTATTCATGGCCTTTTATTGATATCCGTTTCATCGAAAATTTGTTTTTAAAGAATGTATTAAATATATTTATATAATTATATGGCTTTAGGAGTGGGGTAAGTGCCCTGAATTTGTCCCGGACTCCATCTGACCTCTCTCAAGCCCTGCTGATTACCGTGTTGAGGAGAAAATTTCTGCCTTCATCTTCAGGATGGGAATGGAGACAGGTGCAACATGTTCTTCCGATGCATTAGTAACCACTTACGAGACTTTGATGCCATAATCTAGAAGAGCAAGATCCTTATTTTCACCACTACTAAATATTATCTCATTAAAAACAAGAAATTCTGTGAAGAATTAGTCGTCTACTTTCCTTTGATACGATACGGATCGCATAGGAAATGACATGTCCAACAGTTTTTCTATTGTTGTGTGTGTACTTGTTGCCGCGGTAACTTTTTTTATCGGACCGTTGCCTAGCAACGATATGGGATACATGTACAGGGAGGGGTTTATGAAGCACGCCGCTGAGATTGGCTCAGGTGCCATGGCATGCATACCAAGTTTCATGAAGATTGGTTCAGGCTTTCAAAAGTTGATAGGAATGGATACGCAGACACACAGAGCGCATGGTGATCTCATTATACATTTTCGCCACATGAAAAGGAGGCTAGAAAGTGAATTGGTAATTTAAGTTTTCTATATCTAAAAAAGAAATTAACTATCCCTGTAACAGGCCGTGGAGGCGCATAGGGTTGTGAGAGGTCGAGGTTTCCATATTTTATAGACAATCAGCTCACTGACAGCGGTAAGGTTGTCAGCCTTACGCACCGGCCGCCTTTACCCCCGAGGAATATTCCTGGTATTCATTTCTGTTAGAGGCTGAGTCGACCCCAGGGCCATATTACGGCTGGAAGCATTAGGCAAGTTGAAAAATCCAATTACCTCATCGGGAATCGAACAGCGACCTTCAGGCTTGTAACACAGTGCCTCAACGTGCCCCCAGGTTTCTGTAAATGTTGAAGTTATTCACCGAGTTAGTAACATGAGTGACTCAGGGTCCACAGGGTCATTGTATTCTTCTCCCACCACATTTATATTGGCCCTGGGACCAATCCAGTCTCATATCCAGTGGGTACCTTACCGGCCTGTTATCGGTATAGCTTTACATTACAATGATTTTGTATCTGAAATAAATGAAAATCAACACCAATGCGGTATGTAAAGTAGGAAATAGCGCATGTGGGAAATATGTGCACTCAGATCTGGAGTACCTCGTATACAGCTAGGAGCCCTTATCTTTTCACCGGTTTTTCACTGAACCAAAGATTGTGATTAAGGAATTTTGAGTTTGGAATATTATTTTTGTTTCTTTACAGACTGTTAACTGTGATAAATTTCGTTTCCTATCCTGACAATTGCAAAATTTAAAACTCTGGAGGACTGCTTGTACTAAGAAAATTCTTTCGGCATGAAATAAGCGTATATAGAAGTGGGAATGAATGTAGAAAGTTGCATCATGATTTGATGAGAGTTTTCATGAATTGGTTGGGGGCACGCGGTAGCGTAGTTAGTAGAGGCAATATGGTACAAGCCGGAAGGTCGCGGGTTCGAATCCCGATGAGGTGGATTTTTCAATTTACGAAATTCTTCCAGCCGCTCTATGGCCCTGGGGTCGACTCGTCCTCTAACAGAAATGAGTACCAGGAATCTTCTTGGGGATAAAGGGCGGTCGACGCCTACGGCTGACAACCTTACCGCCACCTTACCGTCCTTCTAAGGGGGATTCGGTTTATAAAACCTCGTAAGAGGAGAGTTCCATCTTATGGGATAAAACGCTGTGTAGTCCGTTAAAAATCTACCGACATTTCGGAGGAACATGTCACTTCCACTGTCTGGGTCAAAGAATGAACCAAGCAAGAAACCAGCATGAAGCAGGTGGAAAGTGAGACTCTGCTCATTTCATAACCACCGCTGTGACAACCTCAAATCCCACTTTTAAGAGGAGTAAAAAGTAAGTAAAGCTATCCCTGTAAGAGGCCGTGAAGACCCATAGGGTTGTGAGACGTTGAGGGTCCCACATTATCTAGACAATCGGCTCATAGATGGCGGTAAGGTTACTTTTAAGAGGAGTTATATGGGAAAAGCAAAGTTAAGTGAGTCTTGGAAATTTAGGAACGTATACAGGTAATTAGCCGGTCACGGTAGCCGTGCGGTCTAAGGCATGTACTGTGTTCGCTCGCTTGGAAACCGGGATCGTGGGTTCGAATCCCACTCAGGGCATGGATGTTTAGTTTGTGTGTGTGCACTTCTCTGTGGTTGTGTACAGGTAGAGGCCTTGTGACGAGCTGATCACCCGCCCAAGGAGTCCTACTAAATGTGTAAGATCTAGAAAAACCGAAGTGAACGGAGTTCATGGAGGTAGGCCTAGGCCCACTGGGGCTGTAGCGACAAGGCAAAAAAAAAAAGGGTAATTAAGCTCTTTACAGTTTAAACTCAATGTTCTTAAGTTCTTTCCTTTAAAATAAGATCATTCTATAGAAACCAGCCACCAGTGAGTAGGCTCATTATCCTCAACGGACTGCGACCATTTCCAGATAGCATTCAGTGTCCAGTACGTAACTTACACCGTCAACATCACCACTGCTGTAACACGATATTTGTTACATTATCACGTCTATATCCAGAAAGCTTAAACTTTAAGTTCTGGAATCTGCTTTCAAAGCCAAGCTTGTTAACGCTTCATATGAGGAATACAGGTGCAGATGATAACTAATGCAAAGTGAACAGAGACTTTTAGGCAATGTATGTGGCAGTTATAGCAGCAGTATTACGACAAACGAGATTCAAAATAAACCTGGAACTTGAAGTTCCTCAAAACGAAAAAGAGTGCTAATCACTCTATTACTAAGTGAGATTATATTATTATTATTATTATTATTATTATTATTATTATTATTATTATTATCAGTATCGTATGCTACACTATGCTACAAGCTGGAAGGTCGCTGGTTCGATTCCCGATGAGGTCATTGGATTTTTAAATTCACTTAATCTTTCCAGCCGTATTATGACCCTGGGGTCTACTCAGCCACTAACAGATATGAGTACCAGGAATCTTTCTGGGCGTAAAGGGCGGCCGGAGCTTAAGGCTGATAACCTCACCGCCATTTGTGAGCTGATTGTCTAGAAAATATGGGAGCCTCAACGCCTCAAAACCCTATGGGCCTTCACGGCCCGTTACAGGGACATCTTTAAATATTATTATTATTATCATCATCATCGTCATATCATTAGCCGTAAAGTTTAGTCTAGAGGTAAACCTCTACGCTTGTATTCGGGAAGGTTTTCGTCTAGTACTTCATTTTCCTCTCCCAGTTCTCATTCAACCCGCCATTGACGCTATAGTCTCGATGGTGACATCATTGTTTCATAACAAAAAGTATAAATGTCCCTGTAAGGGTAAGTTTGTTCCTGCGCCTAACTAATTAAGCACTATGCCATGAAGGCGTATAGGGGAGTGGATGTATAGATCCACATTTTCTTGACCACAGCATTACCTGGAGGTGAGTGGGCAGTTTCACATTACTGCCGCTTTACCACCCGGGGAAAGAGCCCCAGGTACCCATTGGATGGGAAACTGCGTGGGCCCTAGAGCCGGTCTGGGCAAAAATGTCCCTATACTTAATCAATGAAGCACCACGCCATGAAGACGTCTAGGGGAGTGGAGGTATAACTCCACCATTCTTGACCCCGACGCTAGAAAGAAATGAGCGTCAGTTTCACGCTCTGGCAGCTTTACGCCCGGGGAAAATCCCTCGGTAGGCACTGGATAAATTTTCCTGTGGAGTAAAGAGCGGCCGGCGCGTAAGGCCGACAACCTTGCCGCCATCTATGAGCCGATTGTCTGGAAAATGTGGGAACTTCAACATCTCACAACCTTATGGGCCTTCACGGCCTCTTACAGGGATAGCTTTACTTTTTCCCACTGGATAA
The DNA here is from genome assembly GCF_002891405.2 of Cryptotermes secundus. NCBI lineage: Eukaryota > Metazoa > Arthropoda > Insecta > Blattodea > Kalotermitidae > Cryptotermes > Cryptotermes secundus. The sequence continues at coordinate 158,970 of NW_019720732.1, read as the reverse complement.
GAGGCTGGGTTGGTCCAAACCAGAACTGGACGCTGTAGGGTAGAAAAATGTTCTCATCCTGTCGGCAATCGAAACCCGCACCCCCAGCCCTTAGCTCGTCGCTATACCAACTGAGCTCTCTCTACTTCCTACTTAAGACTCACATCGCGGTTCAACATGCTTCACTAGTTCCACCTACAAATTGAGGATCACTGGCTCAGAAAATTGTTGGCTAGTGTTTCTTCTGAATGCATTCATTTGGCTCAGGAGTATCGGCACCTATACCTGAAGACCATTTTGTGCGCTTGGATCGTGATTCATGTTTTCACCCCTGTAAGCTTCTAGAGACAAGTGTGTATCAGCACCCTCAACATCCTTTTAGTTTAGCCCTTAAATAGACAAGTTCTTGTTCTGTGACCACGCCAGCCTACTTGATTTGTCGGCAGGTGTTTTTGTTCTTTTCTCTTCAGCAAGGAGACTGGTCAGACAGGACTGATCAGGTCTTGGACTTCAACACCTGCTCCTGCCTCGTGGACTTTTGCAGGCTCGTCTGAATTTTATATTGCCCCACCACAACCTTTTCATTGTATTCCTGTACCAGTCACCTGCCTTACAGATAGGACTTACTTAAGCCTGTATTTTATGTTCAGGGCTTCCTCCCAACTTATCACATAGGCTCAGGCAATAGCGCTTCTGGCTTGCATTTCGGAGATTCCAGACTCGAATCTGGACTATTCTTACTGAGGATTTTCGTGGTTTTCCTCAGTTCTTAAAAGAAAATACAAAGATAATATGCCTGAAGTTAGACTACCACTACTTCCTGACACATAATTTTCAATTCAGTATACACTAATCATCGTTAAATTCGACCATATAAAGCCTGAGATACTGACAGCCTATTTAAGTAAACCACCCTCACACCAGATAGTTATATTAGGGAATCAATGCAGAGTTCCTGGATTAATTACAATTTATTTATGAAGCTTATAGTAATGTATACAAAGACAGTTAACACCAGTCGATTTGTGTGTTACTAGGATACTGAAAAGTCCTTAATTTGATCAGATACTTATGACTAATAATTCCAGATTTTTGACGAGATGGTACAAATTTCCAATTTAAGGTGGCAGAAGATAGACTGGTACATAGGGTTTGGGTTTAGAGTCCTACTGAGGACATGAAATTCTAATTTCACCCTGTAATTAAATTTCAGACTTAAAACAGATACATTTAAGTAACACTTGACTTATTGTAACCTTTGCACAGTGCATATTTTAGATAGAGTATTTCATTATTTGTACTTATATTTTAAACATCATGTATGCTTTAAAACTTACAGTGAAGTAATGAGTATTAAAGATGATTGTAATATAGCAGAAATGGGGAAAATATATTAACTACTTATTTTCTAACTAACTAATTCCGTGAAGTGCAGTAATTCTTGTAAAGCTGAGAGTTACTCGTCACCTGTTACTTAATCCAAGGGTCCATTATCGACTTGAAAAGAGCCCACCCCCTCCCTCGGGTGTCGGGTCCTGTGGTGAGTCAAGAATTAAGTTCGCACCCCCAAACATATGATATTCATTTAAACATGATTCTTTCATCTACACATATTCCTCCGACATGGTCTCATGCTTTCGTTTTTTAAATAAAGTACTTATACCAGTTTCTCATCCTTCCATGCATGCTACATTGCGGTCGAGTGGGTAGCACTTCTGCTTCTTAGCCAGGAGATTCCGGTTTCAAATCTCGGCTCTAAGATCGCCTAACCAGAATGAGGATTTTCGTGGTTTTCATCAGCCTCTCTGGGCATATACCTTACTCTATTCAATTCGATTTTGCCCTGCAATCAGCTAACATAAGTCACATATGGATACCTCAGTAGTCAAACAAAATTATTTGAGAGTTAGAAAATAATATATATTGACCTGGCAGCATAGTAACGTTCATTTCATTGCTAATTGTGCCGTAACTTTGACCACTGTCATGTGTTCTTATAATTAAGAATAAGATTCACGATAGTGTCTATAGGTTGCTGCCCAAAATAAATTGTACAACTTGTACGGGAAACTTAATTATAGATTAAATTTAAATGATTGTTCAGTAACATAATATCTTGCTCGGTAATTAACGCAGGATGTTAATAATTGTAACAAATAAAAACCACAGACCTGTGTTTCACGACTTATCAATGTGTAACTTTGTTAATGAAAAGAGGAGTCCCGGTTTCAGCAGTGATTTATGCATTTAATATCGCGAGTATAACGAGAGCTTGCTGTAACGCGAAATGATAATTAATTCCAAAGATAAAAGAAGAAATTAAAAGAAACGAGATTGTGTTTTTTTTTCAACGATGTATTATGATTACATCCAGGAACATTTCCACATAGATCTGGTCACGAGTGCATTTCTCTAATTAACGAATACTCCACAAATAGAAGTGTAAAAATTCTAAATGGTACAAGCTGCTCCATTTCTTTCGTTCTCTAAGATTGTACTTATATTAGTCAAACTTCACGGTAAATTTCAGAAATTGTGGAGCCCGAAAGACCATAGCAACAACAACAGTTCACTAACTAATTCCATGGAGTCGAGACCTTCTTAAGAAGCTGCCAGTCACACAGTTACTCAAGAGTTCCACACATTTTATGGAGCTCCAAGTTTTCTTTACCGTGTTCACAAGAGACCTCCACTGGGTTCTATGGTAAGCCAGATGAATCAAATCAACACTGCTCCATCCTAAAGTCCATTTTAATATTATCCTCCCACTTACATCTTGGTCTTTCTAATGGTCTTCTCGTGAAACTCTTGTCAGTGAACCTGCCCTGTAGAGATCCCCTACCTGCCATCTTCGAAATCCTACTTAAATTTCCCTTTTCTTAAATCGTTCAAAGAAATCCGTCCAAGCCCGAGAACCTGCGTAATACTTCATAACATGATATTTTTATGCCGAAAAGTTGTTAGCCCCACGCTCAACCACCAAGCTGTAACACCACTCAGTGTATGTTTTCTGCGACTGCTTGTCCAGTATGTTCGCAGCTACTCCTCATATCTGGATCGCCTTTTCTCCATCCGCAACCTGAGGGAGGGACACTTTTAACATGAAACAACAAGCCTTAGTTGTACTGCCACATTATCACAACGTGTCCCCGTCTCAATGATCTGTACTTAACCGAGACCGTTAGTTTAAGCGGAAATTCTTTTGACTTGTATTCGGGAGGTTCTCTGGTTTGAATATCGGCCGGGGTTGTTGGCTGAAGTTTTCTTGACTTTTCTGATCCCCTCAAGGCAAATTGTGGGATAATACCTTAAACTAGGCCAAGCCGTCTTCCTTTCAGTTATGTTCCAATTTATCATCCACGCTTCAACAGTATGTAACCTGAATTAATGACAGCGTAGTTAAATAAAATAGAGAAATGCTTATCTGTGCATACCGAAAGTCACCGTCAAGTTGGTAGCATTCCTGTTTCGTGTTCGGGAAGTCCCGGGTCCAGATCTTTCTCCAGAGATATCCAGTCTTGAATGGGATTTATCACTGCTCTCCCCAGGTGACAGGGCATGTAGAACGCATGGAGGAGAAGAGGAATGCATATAGGATTTTGGTGGGAAAACCAGAAGGAAAGAGACCACTAGGAAGACCTAGACGTAGGATAGATGATAATGTTTAGATGGATCTTGGAGTAATAGGATGGGGTGGTATGGATTGGATTCATCTGGCTGAAGAGACGGACCAGTGGAGGGCTCTAGTTAACACGGTAATAAATTTTTCGAGTTCCTTAAAATGTTGGGAAGTTCTAGAGTAGCTGAGCGACTGGTAGCTTCTAAAGAAGGACTCATCTTCATGGAGTTAGTTCCTGAGTCTCCCCGGATAACTGCAGAGACAATATTTTAAATATGGACATTGTTGCTTCCATTCGCATCATTTCTAATTCATTGTTCACTTACCACATTAAAATATTATCGTCTGATCTACGCTTAGTTTTGGTTTTTCGGGAGACGTCTATATAGATATCTATTAGATGTCCTTAGCAACCTTTGTCACGTGTTGTCTACTAAACCGTCACTGAACGCTATGAAAATTCGGAATATTCTGCACATGGTATTTTCTCCACTGTGCTACGCATATGACACTATGTACGGGTCATTGTTTCGAAACGTAACATATCAAGCACGTGATTCGAGACCTTCCAACCTCTCAGGCTCCACCGCTGAACGAGCAGTCACTCACGCTGTGATACTAAGTTGTACATGCAGAGATAAGCTGATATTGCACTCAGGTACGGTAAAAAAAAAGGTAAAATTATCCCCGTAACAGGCCGTAGAGACCCCTAGGATTGTGAGACGTCGAGGTTCCCATATTTCCTAGACAATCGGCTCACAGAAGACGCTGAGGTTGTCACCTTTACGCACCGGCCGCCCTTCACCCCCGGGAAGATTCCTGGTACTCATTTCTGTTAGAGACTGAGCCAGCTCCAGGCCCATAGTGCGTCTAGAAGGATTAGGTCAATTGAAAAATTCAGTGACCTCATGGGGAATCGAACCAGCAACCTTCGAGCTTGTAACATAATGCCTCAACAAACTACGCTATGGCGTGCCCTGATAATACTCATAGAGTAGCTACGTATAATAATAATATGTGGAAGACTAATATATTTTAACCCACTTCACAAAGGGAGTTAATCGCCACTAAACTGGCTCATCTTCTCAGTGTGTCTCGCTCTCTACTTGCGTAGCATATCTCAGACCCTGAAAATGAAGGCACTAGGTTCCTTCGAAATATTGGTATTGGTGACCTGACTATATGGCGTCACATACCAGAAAATGTCATTCTTGTTACCTAGTCGTCATGAACATACAGGTTGTGTTAGGTAACATTATGTCACGTAAGGTTAGGCTAGGCAGGTTCGGTTAAGTTAGGAACTTATGCTACTATATAGGTACTCTTTGTTCGTTATAAAATTATATCATAACTTGTTTGATAACATTCATTTGGCCAAAAGCGAAGTGAAATGTCACAGATTATTACAAATTGAGTGGTTACGATTAAAATAAATATAAAATTTCTTTAAACTAAACGTGCAACTTAGAGAANATGAAAGGAATTAAGGTTGGGAAAGTTGGTATAAATCAATAAGCGTGTTTCTAATATTTATTTCACTCTCCCTTGGTACATCACTTCATTCTTTATTAAACTCTTTTATCAGTCGTGCGCTCAGTTCCTTCTCCGTTCACAGTCTCTCCTTTATTTTAAAATGCCATTAAAATCACATTCAATTGCAGTGTTTTTCGGCCTTACAAGGCCATCTTCACACAATTGTTCACCAATAAAAGCTGCTGCACTGCACCAGTTTAAATTGGTGAACAAATGCAAGAAGATGGCCTTGTAAGGCAGAAACTTGTTGCAATTTAATACAATTTTAATTGCATTTTAAAATAAAGGAGAGACTGTGAATGGAGAAGGAACTGAGCGCACGACTGATAAAAGAGTTTAATAAAGAATGAAGTGATGTACCAAGGGAGAGTGAAATAAATATTAGAAACACGCTTATTGATTTATACCAACTTTCCCAACCTTAATTCCTTTCATCTTAGTTAAATATACATGATAACATGACGCCATAGATCTATTTATTGTTGAGAAATTTTCGTATTAACGGATAAAATAAATGTCCAGTTTTCCTTTAAGTAATTAAATGTGCATATCGTTCATATAAGATAATATGAACGAAGCAGTAACTATGGTAGCATTAAAATTTACCGTTGGTAAGCCTGGTGGTGTCATCCTACTATCATTCATTTCTTGTCGCAGTGCAGTACAGGGAAGGTTAGAGGCCATAAAGCCGATAAATTGCTGGTTTAGTAGGTACTGAGGGGGACAGTGTTCAAATAATCTTCAAAAGGCTCAAACTTCGAACCTGAGGAATGATAAACATAATGCAGCACGCCTGTTACGTGCGCTTAATGGATTCTGGGACATCGGGTTGGACATCATTAATTTTAATAGTACCTCCTAGATATGATCTCGTTAAGACTCCAGCCGAGTGCTGTAGTTTCTGAAGGCAAGAGCATTAAGATTTCGCTTTCTATATATTGGATTAAACCTCCATGGACAGTTAATTACTGTAGACTTTCTTCACTGCAGAATTTGATTATGCAGGTGAATGTTTAGTCAAATTCTTTGAAGCGTGAATTTCGTGTTAATATTCGGGTAAAGGTTGTAAAGTTGTTCTTGTGCTCAATTAGTTATGCCTCAAGCCTTGAAGACGTATTGGAAAGTGAAGGTATAGCTCCATCATTTTTGACGTCGGCACTAGATGGATGAAATAACCCGAAGTAGGCACTAGATAGGAGCCTGAGTGAGCCCCAAAGCTGGTCTTGACGATGGATGAAAGGGGGTAGGTGGGTAAATTCCCTTGTTTATGTCAGGAATCAAATGCCCAGTCGTCCAGTTCGTAGCCCGTCGATATACCAACTGAGCTATCCCGGCTCCTCATAAGAATTTAGGACTACTTAAATTGCAGTTCGTACCTCACATACGACACAATGCGTCTTCGTTAGAAACACAAATTGGTTAACATTGCTTAGCGAAACAATTTTTATTTGTTCTGAAAGTCACATAAACGCCCTTAAACACACAAACAAAAACAAACTCCGTCATCGGTAGTCCGCAAGCAAACTATACCGACTGAGCGACCGCCGCTTGTCAGCGAAGTTAGTGTCAACTTTAGCGGACAGAGGGTGTCGGGTGGTCAGTGCAACGGATCCACACGGTCGTTAATCTCGGTTTTCTAGACCAGAGCCGCTGTTTCCTTGAAATAGCTCCTCAGTTATTATCACGAGGCTGAGTGGACCCCGTTCCAGACCCACTACTTACGAGAAAAAATCTGGTAGCGTCGGGAATCGAACCCGGACCTCTGAATCTGTAGCCAAGAACTCTGACCACTAGATCACAGAGGCAGTTAATAATGAAGACACAGCGTACAAAATAATATGTAAGCTATGTAGCTTTGGCTACAGACAGCGTCGTTAAATATCCCTAAAATGAATACGAAACAACTGCTTGTATCGCAAGTTGTAAAACATCTCTTTCTTTTAAGAAAGTATTAGTACAAAATTATAAACATGATTTTCCACGCAATATAGGCTAGATATTGTAGGAATCGTGAAATAAACCACAAAAATAAAAACAAAATTATTTTATTCTCGGTTAATATGGTTGTAACACATCTTTTTCTTTAAGAAACTGTTCGTATATAATTTGCAAATATTAATTTCTACCTTCATCTTCAATTAGTGCCGAGGTCAAGAAAATATGGATTTATACATCCACTCTTCCATACGTCTTCAAGGCGGAGTGTTTAATTAGTTAAGTACAGGAACAACTTTACCTTCTTAACTTTTACCCTGCATGGTTTAGGTACTGACTGCATTGTAAAATAAACTATAAAAAAATAAATAAGAGAGCAGCGGGTTTATCTGAGATCTTAAGGGAGAGAAAATATACGGGCAATGGAGAAGGTTATACAGCGAGAATTGATCTGGCAGGTTTATAACCATATGTGCTCCTAAACCTTGCTATTAGGCAAAAACGGCAGTTTCACCTGTTCACAAGGTAAAGTTAAAAAGCTAAAGTTATCCCTCTAACAGGCCGTGAAGGCCCATAGGGCTGTGAGACGTCGAGGCTCCAAAATCTTCTACACAACCGGCTCTGAGATGACGGTAAAGTTGTCAGCCTTACGCGCCGTCTGCCCTTTACCCCCAGGAAGATTCCTGGTACTCATTTCTGTCAGAGGTTGAGTCGACCCTAGGGCCATAGTGCCGCTGGAAGTATTAGGTAAATTGAAAAATCTAATGAGAGACCCGCGACCTTCCTGCTTGTAGCATAGTGTCTCAATCAACTACGCTACCGCGTGCCCCTTTTGCCTATACATACGCTTTTGAAAAGTGGCGTTTAATCAACGATATGAGAGAAGTTCTCAAATTATGTAGAAATTAATGTACACCCCAGTATACGAGCCTTCTGTTTGCAGTTTCCGCATATAAACTGTCATCATTCTTAGAACTATCCCCTATTTACTTGCTCCGTCCCTCATGAGATTCTTATCTTGTTTAAGTCGCCCCCATAAAACATAAGAGGAAGCTTCTAAATTACAGCAAGCAGCATTCAACACTTTCGAACACAGAAATTACAGTTGTTAAGCAAGAATCAAGGAAATTTGTGTTGGTGCCCCTGCTCCCATTACCTTCCCCAGCGTACGTCCGTAGACCTTCAGTTTCCTTAACCTAAGCTTATTAAGTGATCTTATGGATTTTAGCGAGTAGCAATATGTATTTGGCCGGTCACGGTAGCCGAACGGTCTAAGGCATGGACTGTCTTCGCTCGCTCGGAAGCCGGGATCGTGGGTTCGAATCCCACAGAAGGTATAGATGTTAGGTATGTGTATGTGTTTATTCTGTGCGTATTTTGTCCTGTGTTTAGGTAGAGGCCTAGCGACGAGCTGATCACTCGTCCAAAGAGTCCTACCGTCTGTAAAATAATCATGAAACTGAAAATCAGAGGCCAGGGTCCAAGGGGTCTGTAGAGCCAGTGAAAAATAATGTATTTGACAGATTATATTCTCAGTGTAAGCTCATAGGAGCCGGGATAGCGCTGTTGGTACGGTCCGGACAACCGAGCGGTCGGAGTTCGAGTCACACAGCGGCAAGTTTTCTCTCCACCATGTCGTCCAGACCGGTTATAAGGTCCACCAATGGGTACCGGGGCGTAAAGTTAGCGGGGCATGAAGGTTATTGCTCACCTCCAACTTGTGTCGAGGTAAAGAATACGTGGATCTATACACCCAGTTCCCCATACATCTCCATGGCATAGTGTGTAAGGGACAACTTTAATGCAAGCTCATTATGTACTGCCACAGATGTACCTAAATTCGTTTCCTACAATAAGTTTTTCAAAGTTGCGTCACGTTTAACTAACCAAAAACTGCCAGTCAATTAGATTAATTTACATTTTGAATTTTGAATCCGCAGAAAAGTGTCATCTTCCATTAACGTGTTTTCGAGTTACACAGCTTTTTACAGAAATGCAAATGGATACAAACCACAGGACCTCTACGCTTGTAGTGTTTCTTTGTCGAAACAAGGACGTTGGTTTCTGCACTATAAAGCACTTGTTACTAATACAGTTTTTGCAACAGTTGCCAAAATAAAACGATATCCCTATGGTCAACAAAATGGTCGCCATAATCATAATCTCTTCCTCAGTCTGATACAACATGCTACATGAGACTACATCCTCCACGCCATAAGAAATAGCCACCCCATACTACTGAAGAAATTAAGTGTTACATCCTATCTTCTGAGATTTACGCTTGTTACAGGACGCGACGTCTTCTGCTAGCTGCCCATTGGTTCATTCGACAGGTGAGACATATAAAATAAATAACACATCACAAAATCCACACGCCTTTTTATTTCTGCTCGTTAGAATTCTTTAATATTGTCAGTGGTTGTTTAAATAAGTTACTGGTGGACAACAAAACTGGCAGTAATCAGATTGTTTAGTATGCAATAATGGTGATTCTCTTTCAATATATACCACCGAATGAAAACCTTATAAAGAGTAAAATATTTATGCGTTGGAATTCTTCGCACGAAAGTGCACGAAATTAAACGATAGACTGTCAGCCCTTCGGCATATTACCTATCCAAACTACCTAACTCATTTTGATTAATCTATAAATTCAAGGTGCTAACACCAAACTCACCACATTAAAACCTGATGATGGGGAAGGAAATGGCCTTCGAAACGCTGGACACTAGCTCTATGTTCAGGCTGCTGATCACCCGAGAAGACTTCATTTTATACATTCACTGCGAAAGCACCAAATCCTATAAAGACAAAGTTGTCCCTGTGCTAAACTAATTAAGCACTACGCCAAGAAGGCGTATGGCGGAGTGCATGTATAGATCCACATTTTCTTGGCCTTGGCACTAGTTGGAGGTGAGTGGTCAGCTTCATGTCTCGGCTGCTTTATCCCGGTACTCATTGTATAGGAGGCTGTGTGGCCCCCAGGGCCGGTCAGGACGACGTGGAGAAAAGAAAATTCTTTACCCTACCTGGAATCGAACTCCAACCCCTCGATCGTCCACCCGGTAGCCAGTCGCTATACCGACTGCGCTATCCCGGCTTTCTCATCAAATTATATAAAATTATAATTATCATCCATTGTGGATTTATACATCCACTCCCCCATACGCCTTAATGGCGTAGTGCTTAATTAGTTAAGCACAGGGAAAACTTCACCTTTTTATCATCCATAATGAAAAAGAGATAGTGGGAGACCTGGTATACACTGCAATCGGAAGCAGAACATGATGGTAGTCTATCTTTTAAGGGGCAGAATAATAAAACGTGATATTGGTGGGACTGTACCGAAGCTGGATGCAGCCTGTCCTTCATAGATGAAAAAGAAGATCTTTGAAGCCTCTTATGTAGACTTACAACTATAAGACACCGTGACAGTGTATTTTCAGTAGAAGACATAATTACACTTGTACTTACAGCGAAGGTCAGTAATGTGTCGAAATCCATGCTTTAATTCTCGCTACACAGAACAGTGATTATCGGGTACGTGTCGTAATTATACGAGAAACCTACTTTAATGAAGCAGACTTTTGCACGCCGACCGTCTCGTCCGCACCAGTGCCAATTTTTCCTATCCTGTATCTTATTACAGACGCGTATGCAAAACAGATTCTAAATAGGAAGCAATGCCATAAAAGAAATACGCATTGAAAATGACTGACTAATTGAACACCCGATGCATGTGATGAAACTTGAGAGGAGTTAAAATGCAAGGACGACTGCAAACGGATTAGCAGCTCTAACGTAAAACATACACAGAACTACAGAATTTATACTAAAATATTTGTTTATTCCCACTGGCGAGGTCCCTGATGGTGGTCAGGTGAAGCGAATTAGTTCAGGCCTACACTCCATCTCTTGCAGAACACATGCTGTTTATTCTATGGTTGCCGCCGTATGGGGAGAAGGAAATTCGGTTCCTTCAGCCTCTGAAACTACAATTTTTTGACCAAATATAGAAGAAACCCCACCTTATCGTGGTGAGGGGGTTTGAGTATGCCAAGGACCCTGAGAGCTATACCAGCGGTAGCGTAGCTACTGGCAGGGCCTCCCTTGCTGGACAGGTCAAAGGGTAGGCATCAGACGAAGAGAGACACCAAAAACCAAAAACTGATGCCGGAAGCAGCGTCATCAGCAGCGACTTGAAGCACAGAACAAATGATGCTCGAGATGGTTCAAGTTCGTATAGCAACAGGCGTGACCAGAGTGGTTTGAACGGCTGTTGTACTGCGATGTGGAAAGCAAATGGAAAAACTACCACATTATCACTTTTCCTGGATAGTCTCTTTCCAAAAACAGAAGATCACATTAAGTGGAGGAACTGTTTTGGAAGAGACTGTGGACCTGTCATCTGACAGTTACTGATCAATCAATCAATAGAAGAAACCTTTAAAGATGCCCCTTCTTACTCCACCTCCCACAAATAATTTCTGGAGCATGTTTTACTGTTCATTTCATCTTCGGGTTGAAAATTAAAATTCGAATAAAATCATCGTTATTTTAATAGTATAGGATTCTGCCTGTAATGTAACAAAATCACTCGTTTCTAAAAGACACTAAAAAATTCACTAAAAGTGTTCGTTGAATATTTTAAATGTCATTAAATGTGTACATTTGATGCCTTTATTGCATTGTTCTTAATTGTATGGTGCTTAATTAGTTAAGTCCAAAGATAACTTTATCTATCTATCTGTCTATTTATCTATGGCTCTACAGCCCTTGTGGATCATGGCCGCCTTTTCAGTTTCCTAATCTATACACAGTCGGTAGGACTCCTTGGACAGGGGATCAGCCCATTACAAGACCGCTACATACACATGGAACAACACAAACACAGAATAAACGCACACAGACATCTATGCCTCGCGTGGGGTTCGAGCCCACTATCCCAGTGTTCGAACGGGTGAAGACGCTTCATGCCTTAGAAAGCGCATAAGCTGAACTTTGTCTGAATAAGCAGGGGAGCTACCCCGAGTGAAGCTGGTAAGATCGAACACAAAGAGGAAATGGCTTTAAATTAAGAATCAACAATACAGTCACGATAAATTTTAATGTGAAACGACTACGAGCTACGAATAAGGAGAAATGGCTATCTTAAATATTACTTGCGGAGTTTTGTTTCTTACTTCTACAAACTTAAGGAGGGCTGACGCCAGATCATATAACTTGACACTGTCCAAAAATTCCCTTTAGTTCCCTCTTATGGTTACCAGTACAACAATTAGTAAATATCGCTTTAGTGAAAATCATTATTTACTATCCTTCGATATATTTGCGTTTCTATTTTGTTATAATCACATTTCTTTTTTAAACGGTAAAGGTTTACGGTCACGAAATTCACAGCTGAAAATATTTATTGCACCAACAAAAAGAAACAAAACAAAAAAAGGACCTCCGTGGCCTGTAGTCCACAAGCGAACTATACCGACTGAGCGACCGCCGCCTGTAAGCGAAGTAGTGCCAACTTTTGCGGATAGAGGGTGTCACGTGGTCAGCGTAACGGATCCCCACGGCAGTTAATTTCGGTTTTCTAGACCGGAACCGCTATTTCCTTGAAATAGCTACGAGGATGAGTGGACTCCGTTCCAGACCCACTTCTTCTCAGAAAATCTTTTAATCGAACCCGGAACCTCTAGATCCGTAGCAAGGAACTCTGACCACTGGACCACATAGGCGGTCTATTGCACCCACATATAGTCAGAATTCATCTCTGCTATTGACATTATTTTAGTCATTTCACTGTGAAAACACATCGTGTTTAACAGTTGATTGATCCCTTCAACAGTATAAGTTATTAATCATGATAGTTTAAGAATCATATAATGTTAACAACGTNAAACGTCGGTTAACACCACATATACACGGTGCCAAATCCCAGAAGACTGCTTTCTTCATAGTCACCGCCGTGAAAGCCTCAAATCTTACAACGTGGAAGGAAGTTATCACTATCTAAACGTTTACCTGGTGGGTCTGAGTAGTACCACGAGAAACTTCAGTTTGAGTAGCCTGTTTTAGGTCAGAGATTTAAACCCGGAAGCCACCGAAAACGAAGCTGGAGCACCAGCCGTTCTACTACGACCTCTGGTATGTTGCTTAATGTATGCCAGGGAGCGAGGGGAGAGGTATGCAAACTTCTCAGTGGCTACAGTACTTCCTGGGCTTCTATCAAATTCCACAATTGTTAACAGTCCTATTACCTGGAATCCCCTGTGGCTAACCAGTGGCCCGCGGAACCTACTTTGAGAACTACTCATTACAGTTGCACCATACAGTTGTAAAGCAGTATAAACACTATACACAAGTATATGCACACTGTATTACATGTATTTCTAAGAAGCTACCGTCACTGTTCTTAGTGTCTACAGAGACTGACGATATGCAGCAGAACAAGGTATGTATCTACTTCATCTGTGTTGCTGCAGCGAATTAAATTGTGGCAGTGCGCTTGACTGAAATTTAAAAGGCTATAGGTTCAAGTCCCGACGTGAGTGACAATTTTTGTAACGAAGCAAATAAACAAAGTGAGCATTTATTCTGGCCGTGCTTTGCTATGGACCACTCATGCGGTGCTGTGTGGTATGCAGTGAACAGCGGGCAGACAGGTGGCGGCAACAGGGGACGCCAGTCGGGCGCCACACGCCACAGCCTTACACTGAAGAATCCGCGCTGCAGAAGATGATAGCTTTAAATTTTTATAAATGTAAAAATCAGCAGCTTGGACAGATAATTGATTGCTATTGTGTTGAAGTGATGGAAGTCTTACCTGCTACTATGACATAACCATAAATAAATTTTACTGAGTTGTTTTAATATTAACTGTGGGCTCTGCTAAACAAATTCCATCAAAAAACAAAGGTTTCAAATAGATACTAATAACTGATGATCTAGTCTGTAAATTACCGACTCATTATAGAACCTATAAGTTAATTATCGAGTTTACATGAGCCTGGCACTTGTCCCTTTCCTGAGCCAGTTTAAACAATCTCACACCGTCACATATTGTTATTATCCTTTTATCTACACCTTCGTATCTCAAGCGATCTTTTCGAGATTCCTAAATAATAGTTTGCATTTATCATCTGTCCTATGCGTGCTACGTATCTTGCCAATCTCATCCTCCTTGCTTTTGTGATCCTAATAATGTCTGGTGAAGATTTGTTACCTAGGCATGTTTATATTCATACCCTCATATGACGTCAGAAGTTCATACGCGTACAGCGTAATTTAATATAACTTGAGTACCGATAATAGAAAACTGAAAAGTATATTTTCTGTTAATTTCATCTTAGTGTAGTACTCGATAGATGAAGCAGCACTGTTGACAGAAATATAAATGTACTTCCAATATATTCGTCGTTTTAAGAACTAGTTTCCTCTTATTCCTCTGCTTTCTCTTCCTTTGATTTCTAATTTGGTTGTAGACCTGTCCGCAACTCTCAGTCCAAAAGATTTATCCACTATAATTGAACTGTTTTTTTAAATACACACAATTTAATTTTGTGTAAACCCTACATATATTTGAAGGGGTTAAAATCCTCGTCGTTTGTATTGTCTTGTGCCTTGTCAAGTATTTCGATCTTCATTCTTACACTGTTCCACTTAATTGAAATTGAAACATGAACGTCCGGTTGACAGCAAACTTTTTTTTGAGATATGCTCCATCCATTATCAGAATTAATGGGCGTCATTGACAAGTAGTGACGCAACCTCTTTCGCCTTCAGTAGAAAGTTCCTAGATTCTATTTTTATCATATTTCCGACATCAATACGTCTGTGAAAGGAAAAGAGGAAATTAGGACAACAAATGGGCCAAACTAGAAGCGTAGTTGGTTGCGGCATTATGCTACAAGCCGGAACGTCTCGGTTCGATTCCCGATGAGGTCATTGAATTTTTCAATTTACCTAATCCTTCCAGCCGCAGTGTGGCCCTGGGCTCGACTCAGCTTCTAACAGAAATGAGTATCAGGAACTTTCCTGGGAGGTAAAGGGCGGCCAGCGCTAAGGCTGATAATCTTACTGCCATCTGTGAGCCGATTTTCTTGAAGATGTAGGACCCTCGAAGTGTCCCAACCACACGGACCTTCACGGTCTGCTTTGTCTTTACCTATACTTTCCCTCCGTAAGCTTACCTACACAAGTTATGACGTATTTTGGTTCTTCCGAGCAGATGGACTTTCCCACATCTTCGTCACCTAAGGGGCACCATATGAACTTACTAGCGTTATTTTCTGTGTAAAACACCGTAACAAACATAGAAAGAGACGGAAGGAGGAAGAATATGAATGAATGAAATCAAAACGCAGAACAACGAAGTAGTAAAGAGAGAAATAAGAGAGGACAGGAAAAAGGTCTTCTGGGTTATAACGCCATGTAGTCTTTAATGTCGACGTATTTCGACCCTGAAGATAACGGCAGCATGTTATTCCGAAACCTTGGTATCTACTGCCAAGACTATAGTGTCAGAATCTATAAGTCCACATTCTGAAAACGTACCGCCATGAAAACCTGTCAACATGTAGACCTATAGAGTGAAAAAAAAGAAACTCCGTGGTTTTAGGCCCCAAGTGAACTATACCGACCGCCGAATATGTCACGCAACGATCCCCACGGCCGTTAATTTCTATTTTCTAGACCGGAGACCTATAGAGGAAAATAGATAATAAATAAACAGAAGAAAAAACAGACATGGCGAGGTAAAAGTCAAATTATACATGTGCTCAATTGTTCACCACAACTTGAAGACGTCTGCGTACGCTAGAGTACAGCTCCTTATATTTAGCTTCGGTGCTAGGTGCAGATGGATGGTCAGTTTTACAACCAGGCCCGTTTACCATCGAGGGAACAGCCCCCGGGACTCACAGGATAGTAGTTCGGCGTTCCCTCACAGGCGATCGGGACGCTATGGGGAAGATATACATCTCTTGCCACGCTTGGAATTGAACCCCATCTTCTCGATCGCTGAGCCCGTAGTCTAGTCAGGATACCGACTGGACTACCTCGGCTCCCACTGTCCGCAAACCCGCCTGGAACAGGGAGAACATAAAGGTGCAGACATATGGGGGAGTGGAGTTATAGCTCCACGAATTTCGACCTCTGCACTAGATGGAGGTAAGCGGTCACCTACGCGTTCCGATCGCTTTTCTCTGGGGGGGGGGGCAATGGTGCCCTTTGGATAGGAGAGTGGATGGGCCCCACAGTCGGTCTGGATGCTGTAGCGAAGAGAAAAATCATTTGCCTTTGTCGTGAATAGAACCCCGTCCAATCAGCCCGTTGCTCTACAGAAGTAGAAATATAAAAGAAATTCCAGAAACAGATATATACAAAATAGAAAGAAATCAGATAAGAAATAAATCAAAGTGCAGGGCCTCCCCTGTCTCTGGTAGAAAATGTAAAGTTGTCCCTGTGCTTAACTAATTAATCACTACGTCATTAAGGCGTATGGGGGAGCGGATATATAGATCCACATTTTCTTGTTCTCAACACTAGTTGGAGGTGAGTGGTCAGCTTCACGCTCCGGCCGCTTTACCCCCTGGGAAAGAGCTCCCGGTGTCCTTTGGATAGGAGGTTGGGTGGACTCCAGAGCCGGTCTGGACGACATGTTGAAACGAGAATTCTTGTCCCTACGGGGACTCGAACACCGACCTCTCGGTCATCCAGCGCATAGCCAGTCGCCACTCCGGCTGCGCTCTCCCGGCTCGCGAGTAGCCCACGCGGGGATTCTTCACTGTAGCTGTGCTGGTGTCTGGAATACCTTGTTCTCCCCGCGGCTGATGTGTTGGTACCGAGCAGGTGATGTTAAGGACTGCCTGCACAGGCGGTGCCATCACATCTATAGGGAATCTTAGTTACGTCTTCCCACGCCGCAACGATGCACCTTACTTACTGAGGGAAAGTAACATGCAAACCAAAATATCTGAGGCCCTATCGACTCCCTGCAATTGCTCCCGGAAAAACGGAAACTGAAAATGAAATTTGCACAACATTGTTACAAGCAGACTTTCTTTCTT
The DNA here is from genome assembly GCF_002891405.2 of Cryptotermes secundus. Classification (NCBI taxonomy): domain Eukaryota; kingdom Metazoa; phylum Arthropoda; class Insecta; order Blattodea; family Kalotermitidae; genus Cryptotermes; species Cryptotermes secundus. Next base: position 141,840 of record NW_019720732.1, on the reverse strand, counting down.
TCTCTCTGTTTCTCTATTTCCGTCTTTCCGTTTCTCTTTATGCCTCTTGGTCTACTTTTCCTTCAGCCATTGTTTTTTCTTTTCACAATTTCTGTCTACCCCCTTTTACTTTTCCCGTTCTCATTTTCACTGTCTTTCGTTTTTCATATTTGTCTCTATTCCCCATTTTTGTCTTCCCTTTTTCTTCCTGTGTTCCGTTCTTCCTTCATTTTTTCACATTTTTCTACTCCTTTTCTCTATTTATATACAGTATATCTTTCTTTGCCGGTCACGGTAGCCAAGCGGTCTAAGGCATGCACTGTCTTCGCTCGCTAGGAAACCGAGATCGTGGGTTCGAATCCCACTCAGGGCATGGATGTTTGTGTGCGTTTTTCTGTGTTTGTCTACAGGTAGAGGCCTTGCGACGAGCTGATCACTCACCCAAGGAGTCCTACCGTATGTGTAAGATCTAGTAAACCGAAGTGAAACGGTGAGTTTCATGGAGGTAGTAGGCCTAGGCCCAAATTGGGGCTGTAGCGCCACAGGAAAAAAAATCTTTCTTTCCCCCTTTCTCTTCTCTTCTTTCAGCCATTATATCTGTTTTTCAGTTTCGTTTTCCCTTATGGTAAGGTTTTGCGCCGTTGTAATTTTTAAGTAGGATTCATGAATGAAAACCGTGAAATCTTCGTTCGTCAGTGGGATTATAACTATTTTATTCTTAAAATAACTTTGGGAGTTGTTCAAGCAACAATTTAGATTTGAGATCAAGCTTATCTTGACGTAATTCCTCAGCAGCCGTCCAAGGACTATAGCGTACCAGAGCCTACAAATTTAATATAGAGCCTTTCCTTGTAGTGCGTCAGTTCGCAGTTCATGCCGTGGCTATGACAAGAATTTGAAAGACTAGCGATTCAAGAAAGAAACGAATTTGTTGACTGGATATAATAGGTATTAACTTCCTAAACACTCTTCAGAAGAAATGACTCCACAATTTAGTGTGGCAGTTATACCCGAAACATTTTCTTGCTTAGCCATTGTGACAAAAAGTGTAAATAAACGTCATGTGGCCTACAACAGTTCTTGAAGTCTTTCTTGGGCAGTGCCATGGCTCAAGCGGTTAGTTATCTGCTTCCCACTTCGATGGCCGTGATACAATCCGTGGTTAGGTTATGTGGGATTTGTGGTGGACAAAGCGACAATGGGGTGGGTTTTGTCCGAGTACTTTGCTTTCCCCTTTGAATTCTCATTTCACAGACTGTTCCCCATGCATTAATCACCCTATCATTCGATACTATACAGTATTGATATTGATAACTTCGTGAACTGAGCAACTTAAAATACTGAAGCCTGGTCGTGTTCCTCAAGGGGATTGGCACCAAAATGAACTGATTGGCCGTAAACCGCCAGTCGTAAAATAACTCTCTTTCTGGAGTCAGTCAGAGAGTTGGTTGGTTGGTTGGTGAGTGAGTTAGCTGGTCGAGAGTTGCTGTAACGAGGCCGGGGACAGTTCGGGAACACAGACTAAGGGTAACGTCGCTACCAGGCAACGGCTAGTTAAGACGTGACAGTAGGCACTAGTGTGTGAGTGTGTAATAGTAAAATGTAAATGTACTCACGCACTGTATCAAAGAGTCTAATAAATCCAATTTCCAATCCAAACCCCGTCTATCGTCACTCCATACACGTGACAATGTTTCCATCCTACACAGAACAGCTCGCACTCAGCTTCTCCCCTCTGCTCATAAGAAAGTCCACATCCCAGCGCTTTAACTCTTCCACTTCCTAAAATTTTACCCTCTCTCAGACGCCCGAAGGACAGGCGGTCACTTCTTTGGAACCTTCAAACCCGGAGAATTTTTGCTCTTCCCTTAAAAGTAGTGTCTGTCACTACTCCACTTTCCAAATTTCTATCCTCTCTCTCTCTTTCGCTCTTTAAAATATTAAAAATAAAGCAGCCTCTGCAGTTCTCCAGCCAAATATCCTCCAAGCCTTATGGCAAAGGTAAAGTTACCCTATGCTTACCTCATTAAACACCACGCCATGAAGGCGTATGGGGTACTAGAGGTATAGCTCCACGAATCTTGACCTTGGCATTATATGGAGGCTTCACCCTTCGGCTGCTTTGCCTCGGGGAAAAAGAGTGCCCGCTGTGGAGTAAAGATACATCTCTTCTGCCGAGAATTGAATCCCGGCTCTCGAGCCGTAGCTTGTCGCTATACCGACTGAGTCCAAGCCATACGAGTATGAGGCAGAATAATACGAGTGGACTCGCTCAAGAGGCTTTCTTTTTGTACAAAACATAGGAAAACGACATACCAGAGTCATTTCTTGTCAAACAAAAAAAAAAAACTCCGTGGTTTTAGTCCGCAAGCGCACTTTACCGACCGAGCGACCGCCGCTTGTCGACGAAGTTAGTACCAACTTTAACGGATAGAGGATGTCGCGTGGTCAGCGCAATGAATCCTTACAGCTTTTAATTTCGGTTTTCTAAACCGGAGCCGCTATTTCCTTGAAATTGCTCCTCAGTTATCCTCACAGGGCTGAGTGCACCCCGTTCCAGACCCACCACTTCTCAGAAAAACCTTGTAGCGCTGGTAATGGAACCGAGACTTCTGGATCCGTAGCCAGAAATTCTTGTCTCATGTAATAAATTCCGTATTGTTGTAATGTATCATTATATGGGTAAATTCTTCAGTGTGGCTATTCACAGATTGCATTGACTACTTCTGATTCAATTGCGTGTCACTGTAAACTATTAATGATATCATTCTTGGTTTAAAATATTAGTGGTGAAATTAACCATAGGGGTACAAAAGCCTATAAATCACGACCGAAGCCAGGGGTACACCAGAAGACTGCAAGAAATATTTGCTGTTGCTAACGGTAATTATTTCCCTGGATATGCTGCAACAGACTTTACCATCGGCCTCGCATTCCTGTGACTCTACTTAACGGATCCGAGTTCAGAACCAAGTTATTTCATCAAGTAGGTTAATGTTACTGCATAATGAGGAGCTACATAACTTGCACTCTTCTCCAAGTATAATTAGAATGGTCATGTCAAGGAGGATGAGATGGGCAGGTCATGTAGCACTATTGGGGAGAAGTGGAAGGCATATAGGATATTGGTGGTAAAGCCAGAAAGAAAGAGACCGCTAGGAAGACCGAGACGTAGGTGGGTGGACAATATTAAAATTGATCTTAGAGAGATAGAATGGGACGGTATGGATTGGATTGATCTGGCTCAGGATAGGGACCAGTGGAGGGCTCTTATGAACACAGTTCCATCAAATGTTGGGAAGTTCTTGAGCAGCTGCACAATTGACGGCTCAGATCCATGAGTCAGTAAGTGAGTGAGTGAAGGTTAATGTAGCTGTAATTTGTATTCGGGAGTTGCCTTGTTGGAATTTCGGCCAGGTATAGTGATTGAAGTTTTTCGTGGTTTTCTTCAGTTGATTTCTCTCCAGATAGATGAATTTATAATAGGTCTAGGTTGAAACAGGCCATCATCTTCTCCTTCCAGATCTTCACCTAAATGTCATCAATATACCTGTGATGTTATGGAAATGAATGTAAGATAAAGTACTGGTCAAATGAACCACGAATTTCTCCCAATTAAAAGACTTCAGTGAAGTTAAGTGCGTTAGTGCAAAACATGTCTAATTTTATTCATTCTTCTGAAAAGCGTTGTTAGTGACTTAGCACGGCAAATATTACTTACAAGTGATTGACTAGGCAAGGTCGAGCCGTAACACTATTACTTGTATTCGTGAGGTGCCCTCATCAAGCCTCGGTCAGGATAATTGTCTTAGATAGTACCTTCAAATAGGCTATGGCAACTTTCTCCGCAATCTGTTCCCCCTCTCCTCACAAAATCAATCAAAGACAGTATAACAATTAAACAGCAGTAAATGTGTATGCAACCGCCTCTGTGGTCTAGTGGTCAGAGTTCCTGGCTACAGATCCAGAGGTCCGGTTTCGATTCCCGGCTACGAGATTTTCTGAGAGGTAGTGGGTCTGAAACGGGGTCCACTCAGCCTCGTTAGGATAATTGAGGAGCTATTTCAAGGAAATAGCGGCTCCGGTATAGAAAACCGAAATTAAAGGCTGTGGGGATTCGTTGAGCTGGGCAACGCGACACCCTCTATCCGCTGAAGCTGGTACTAACTTCGCCGACAAGCAGCGGGCGCTCGGTTGGTATAGTTCGCTTGCGGACTAAAACAACGGAGTTTGTTTTTGTTTTGTTTTGGATGTGTTTTCCATGAATGTTACCGCCTTAGATACGAGGTACTCGTAAATCATTTAAAGCAAAGGATTTTTTTTTGTACAAAAACGTAAGCCAGCTTCACTCATCTGTGCGTGTATGTATATACGTAGGGTCTAAATGCTTACATACGCATTCATGCATGCATACATACAAGCGTACATCAGAAATTACGTCAATTACTCCGATATTGTTTTCTGTCTTCTTAGGCCTGGCCGTTCTTAACACAATGCGCAGTGGGTTTTGTTGAGTTCGTTGGCTGCGATAAACATTGTAGAGTGTATACATGTTAGACAGGTCAGAGTATTACGAATCCCAGAGCCGTGAGACAGTAATATAGGATCGTGAGTCCCGCGGAATTCGGAACAAAGAATAACCGTGCTGGCGAATACCATCATCAACCTACCCGACCGACCGACCGACTGACTTTTGAAACAGGGCACTTTTTACAATACATCTGCCTCTCTCCCGTAATGCAGCTGCAACCACTGCCGTGCTACTTCTTGTCATACTTCCGCTGACACCCAACGCGAAGACTAGTCGTAAAAGACGCGGTCTGTGTTTACTTATGTTTCTTTGCCTCGTGCTTTTCTGTCAGGCCTTCCGTTTGTCTATCCATCTGCCAATCTTAATTTTCTCCATTCTCTTATTGTTGTTGTTGTTGTTATTATTATTATTATTATTATTAATATACCAGATACTTCTTTTTGTCCAATGTCTGCTCTTCAAGAGAAATTGTTCTTCTGGTAGCTGCTCTTCAGCTGATAATATTGTCGCGTGTATGCTAAGCAACGCCAAAAGAAATTTTATGGCTTTCGGATTTGAACGAATATTTATTGGACAGCCACTTTCACACTCACAATTACAGTTATTCACAACTTATAACGTCTTCGGACGTTTCCTCGTCAATGTTACGACACTCTCGCACGGCTATTCTCGGTTAAGTGTCTTTTGCTCTAGTCGGATAAGGACTCTCCTGTTCTAGTCGGATGAGAACTTTTCTGTTCTAGTAGGATAAGAACTCTCCTGTTCTAGTCGTGTAAGGACTCTCCTGTTCTAGTCGGATAAGAACACTCCTGTTCTAGTCGTATAAGGACTTTCCTGTTCTAGTCGGATAAGAACACTCCTGTTCTAGTCGTATGAGAACTCTTCTGTTCTCTTGCCGAATACCAACTCTACTCTTCTAAGATCAAATACAAACTGAACTAGTCTCTTGCCGCAGTTGGACTCTTATTACTTGCAGTCGGACCCAACAGGGAATACCATGTCGAAGGGTTAACGTCACCCGCTGCTATGCAGAAGCTGCTTCAGACAATTCATGTGTAACGGTGGAAATTCCACTGTTAGATTGCTAGCCGTTGTATAGCAATGGATGCGTTCCGATTCCTAGCCACTCGTTGCCTAGGAAATCAACCCTGATCTCCTCAACCATTCCGGCCTTCTGACGGCACGCCACAACATTATTTATAGGTTCTTCGATGTAATCTGGACCAAAATTGCTTCTAGTAATAATGTTCTATAGCATAATTTTCTTAATTATTAAAATATAAATTTATTCAGTACCAAATTAAGTAGGCCTGCAAGTGCGTTTCTCGCAGCATATTGGTTAGTATTATAGCACTTAGTGAATTCTTATTATTGCCTAAGTGGTACAAGCTGCCTTGTTCTGTTTTTTGTTTCTTTCCCTTGCTCGGGATTAATTTTTAATTTGCCTTTGGGCTCTTGAGTAACCACGCAAATAAATAAAGAATTGAATTGAACTATCATCATCATCACCACCACTATCACTAACATTACAACTGTCACCACCAAAACCGTTATCATCTGCATCAGCATTTCGTGGTATCAGCAAAAGTCAATGTCAGAATTACGAAAACATATGAGAAGAATTAGGGTGCCGGAGTAACACAGTCGGTATACCGACTGTCTACGGGCTGGACGACCAAGGGATCGGAGTTCTTGTTCCGGTAGGGTCAAGAATTCTCTCCTCTCCACGTTGTCCAGACCGGTTCTGGTGAATACCCAACCTCCTATCCAATGGTTACTGCGAGCTCTTTCCCCAGGGGTAAAGCGGTCGGGGCATGAAGGTGATCACTCACCTCCAAAGAATGTCGAGGTCAAGAAAATACTGATCTATATATCCGCTCCCCCATACACCTTCATGGCGTAGTGTTTAATTAGTTAAGCACATGGACAACTTTATCTTTTATCAGCAGAATAATTTCCATTACCGAACACTGTACGACGTGGAGTTATTTTACAGTAATTGTTACTGAGAGACAAGACAGACTCTGAATCATGTTCTTGGAAACGTAACCCTCCCCATTTTTCTCCTATATTGGCACTCCGGACTGAGCATTAACATATGATAAGAGAGAAAGTTCATGCGATCGCAAGAATGACTGGTGATGCAATCAGAATTCCCAAATATTTTTTTATTGTAGCGGTGGGAGGAGTTAATTGCACGGCAGGAAGTTCTTGAAGGATGAGATGCGGCTGCAGTTGGAATTTGGCACTGGCTAGGCCCGTTACAGGATGTAGACGACATGAATAGGCGATGCGTAATATTGTCTGCTGCGACCGTGTTTATTTAGGCGGAACCAGTCCGTACGGCTCTAGTGACAGCTATGGGGATGACGTCGGTGTACACGTTCTCAGCCAGAGTCATTTCAGTTTAACTGTCGTCTGCACCACCACCACCACGTCTGGGAGAAAACGATCCTGTTTAGTTGGCCCGGTAGGAAACCTAGTCTTGATTATTGAATCTCCAATTGCAGCGGAGATTCTACTCATTTGGGCCCCTTAAAAGAGCTAGTCTCATTACTGAAGGAGAATCGGCCGTTAGAAAGACCTAGCTTCAGTTAATGAACCTCCAATATCAGTGGAAGTCCTACTCAATTTGGCCCTCTAGAAAAGATAGTCTCAACAATGGACCTCCAATTTGAGTGGAGGTCCTACTAAATAAAGTCTATTAGAAAGAGCTATTTTAAATTAAAGAAACTCCAATTACAGCGGAGGTCCTACCCAATTTGTTTCACTATTAAGAACTACTTTTCAATAATGAACGTCTAATTTCAGTGAAGTCCTATCACCTTTGCCGTTAGAATGAGCTAGTTTCAACCCATGGCCCTTATTTTCATTGGTGTTCTTCCTCATTCGGACCCTTAGAGTGGCCTAGTTTTAATCAATGAATCTCCCATTTCAGTGGAAGTCCTACTCATCTGGGCCGATTAGAAAGAGCTCAAACATAGGCCCTAACCAAGTTGGCCCGTTAAAAAAGTCTGGTTTCAGTAATGCACCTCCGATTTAAATGGAGGTCCTACTCAGTTGGGCCGGTTAGAGAGAGAGAATTTCAGTCACTGGAGCTGCAAAGAAGTGAAGATCTAGTGACTCTAACGGGCCCAACTGAGTACGAAATTTTTCTCCCTTACAGCCGATGATGGAAACAGTCCTAGTTACAGCAAAAATGTATTTGGAAAAATTCAAGACGATGGACAATGTTCAAAATAACAATAGCATTTATTGTTACACACCATCGTCAGATATATTTAGAGTTAGAATAATTTTTTTATTGCTAGTGGGGTGGACTAAGTCCCTTGTACTGCGGCAGCTCCTGGCGTATTGTACCAACCCCACATGATAGGTGAGGGGTGATTGTGGAGCAATTGGTGGAATGAAGATTGACAGGGGAACCCGAAGTACTCGGAGAAAACCTGACCCAGCACCACTTTGTCCACCACAAATCCCATTTGACCAGACCCGGGATCGAACCCAGGCCGCCGCGTTGGGAAGCCAGCGACTAACCGCTTGAGCTATGGCGCGGCCACGAGTTAGCATAATGATTAGTTCTAATGACTTGTTGTGTACGTGTCCATGATAACTTGATGTTGTTAATCGACCTTTTTGTTGTTTTCCAACATTTTCCCTCATGGAATATAATTCAAAACTTATTGTACCCATTGAGAATGGCGGATTCTAGCTCTCCTCATTCCACATCTCACCACCAGATGGCGGTGAGTGGCTAGCTTCTTGCTCAGGCGAAATTTTCCCCCAGGAAGAGAAGGTAACGTGCGTTTTTACGAGCAACTGGAAGCTGGAGGAACGCCATAACGGGCCTGGCTCTTGTGGCGATGGGAAAAGTGTATTTGCTGAGAATCGAGCCCTGAACATAAGTTTATAGCCATTCACTACTGTGACTGTGTCATCCCAACTTGTGAGTACTCTTTTTTATGATATGATTTATTTCGTGCCTTCGGCATTTTCCCACCATTTATACCTCTATCTTAAAATTGTTTCTGTGACACTCTTCCCCCCCTTCTTATCTCGCCTGTGATTTCTGCTACTGATAATTCTCAAAATTCCTCAGCGTACTAAAGAGTAGGTCGTACAATCATCTTACAATTTAACCCCTTAAAACGCAGCGGTTTTATGTGCACCACCTGCTGTAACATACCAAAACTGTGCATTCTGCCCACAGAGTTTATTTTTGTGTTTCGTACTGTTCTCACAACAAACAGCGATGTTTACCCTAAACAGTATTAAGCAGCTGGGCCTTGTAGCGGACATGTAGTATATTTCTTACGAGGTACGAACTGATTATCTTTGTTTCATTTACTCGTAAAAGAAATTTAGTCTTTAAAGGATTAATAGAAAATTTGTAAATCGCTAAGTACTGCATGAGCTTAATTTATTACTTACTTACTTATGGAGCTGAATCCTTCTTGAGGAGAAGCCAATTCTGCAGCCACTCAAGAATTTTCCAGCATTTTATGGAACCCTAAGGTTCATTACCGTGTTCACAAGAGCCCTCCACTGGTCCCTATCCTGAGCCAGATCAATCCAATCCATAGCATGCCATACTATCTCTCTAAGATCCATTTTAATCTTGTTCACACACCTATGCCTTGGTCTTCCCAGTGGTCTCCTTCCTTCTGGATTTCCCACCAATATCCTATATGCATTCCTCATCTCCCCGAGTTACGTTACATGCTCTGCCCACCTCATCCTCCTTGGCTTGATCATTCTAATTATACTTGGAGAAGAGTACAAGTTATGAAACTCCTCATTATACAGTTTTCTCCAACCTCCTGTCACTTCAACTCTCTTCGGTCCAAATATTCTCCTCAACACCCTGTTCTCAAATAACCTCAGTCTATGTTCCTCCCTTAATGTCAGAGACTGAGGACATTGGTGTGTGTAACAGTGAACTGTAAAATGTGGAGATCAGCGGTAGCGCTATATTACCTGTAGTTAAGAGTTGGGTCAATAAATTCAATCAACCAATCAAAACCCCGTCTAATAGTCACTCATACACGTGACAATAATATAACGAGAGAATATTTGTAGGTTCTGTCAATTCCACAGCTATATTCTCATTGCATAGCGCGATGCATGTCATACATGTTGTAATACATATCTCCATATGTATAAAAAGCAGAACAAATATGAACGCCAGATCAGTTTAACAGATTGCAATGGAAGTTTAAAAGTATTCAAAATATATCCTTACATTAAATGCAATTTTTTTGCAAACAAGACTTCCTTCTTTAATCTGGAAAATGGAGGTACATATTTCAACATTAACTTTAAATATATCAACTCCATATGGATTCATGTTAGGAACGGGACATAATTCCAAAATTTACCAGCTCTACATTTTTAAATTTTGGGTGATGTTACAATTGACTGTTTTTAGAGTGACAAGCCACATTAAAAACAGCATCATATGCATAACGCAGAGCACAGGTAACAAGCTATTCCTGTCTCTATAACTGGACGGCTGTTGTTTTTACGTTGACAACGTAATCAATAGATTAATGTAATTAATGATCTATGACGTCAGATGTCACCCCTCGCATGTAACTAAAGCCTTGTTGTCATGTGATCTGCATTAGTGAAAAGTTTTCTATTGCAAACCCTCGTAACACCAAAATTCACATTATTCATTTAATTATTGTGTATAGGGTGGCATACACAAATCGAATAGTAGTGGTGTCAGTGTTTGTGTTTAACTACATAGATCCTGCAGTTATAGTTAACTGCATGTCACTGCCAATTATTTTCATGCACACCTCTCCCGCATTTTATGGGGCTGTAGCCCATGTGAAATGGAATCCTGCGACAGAATCATTCGGAAAAAAAAAAGAATTCCGCAAAATGTATTATGTTCTGGTGTAATAATCCATTAAATAAATGCAGGCTCTAGTATTTACAACGCTGTTTTTCAAAGACAGTTCAGTGGAAGCCGGAGGTTACGGAAAAATCTCATAATGATTGCACAGACATATCTAATTCCATAGAAATTTGTAATGAAGCATATTTTGTTATTTTCTCAGTAAGTAAATTGCTTACGTGACATCTAGATAATATATTTCACGATTGATCGATAGAATGATAAAGTGAAATTAATAATTATCAGTCATTCAGATGGTACTCTGTCGAACACAGATATTATTTTTAACCTACTGGATTTTTGGACTTTTTCCATCATCCGGTATTCTAGAAAATAGAAAACATGACGTTTTCGAAACTGGATCTGTTTCCGTCCTCAGGTGAATAGTGGGTGGAAACACTCAGTTGGGCCCTAAGAAAGACATAATCTCAATCAGTCGTATTTTATAGTTTCCAGAACATCCGACTACGGAAAAAATAAAAAAACTCTGTAATTTTATGTGTTATACACCCTCGTCAGAACACTTTAGAATCTATTTTATCCTACCTTGCTTGTTGTGGAAAAATGAAAAGAGGTCTATACAATCTCCATGCTGTATGTCCATAGTATCCCACCCATCAAATTTTGAATGCCTGAATCATTCTTTATGAAACTTGGTATGTACAGGGTGGGGCGCAGGAACTTCCTTTTTGAAGGCGAATAAAAGAAAAATTATTGCTGATAGACAAAATTTATGTTTAGCTAATGAAAGAACATACTTTAAAGTTTTAAATCATGTAGTTTTAAACAAAATATCTTGAAGGTGGTGGCCACCGTTCTCTATGCACTGATGCAACCGTTTTCTGAAGTTCCCCTCTGCACGTTCCAACATGTGCACTGGAATTTGGGCTACTTCCTGCCGAATAACATTCTTCCGCTGAAGCAGGTTTGTGGGGCGATGTTTAAAAACCTCTGCCTTGAGGTATCCCCATAAAAACAAGCACGGGGCGTTAGATCAGGTGAGTGCGCTGCCCACGGAATGTCACCTCGAAGCGAGATGATCCGTCCGGG